>NC_074698.1:32945547-33147284 GCF_029448725.1 Salvelinus fontinalis | reverse complement strand
GTTGTTGCTTTCTCTATAGTGTTGTTGCTGTCTCTATAATGTTGTCTCTATAATGTTGTTGCTGTCTCTATAGTGTTGTTGCTGTCTCTATAATGTTGTCTCTATAATGTTGTTGCTGTCTCTATAGTGTTGTTGCTGTCTCTATAATGTTGTCTCTATAATGTTGTTGCTGTCTCTATGATGTTGTTGCTGTCTATGTGTGTATTGATCATTTGTAAAGTATTATGTGTGAACCCACAAATGAGCCTGTAATCGAACCCACAAATGGTGATGCTCCAGATACTCAACTAGTCTAAAGAAGGCCAGTTTTATTGCTTCTTTAATCAAGTATTAATTTGGTTTGAACCTGACTTGAAAATATCTGATTCCATGTGCTTTTTGGTTGTTTAGATTGCAGGAAAGAATTATATTCAAATTTGATATGCAAAAAACTGGAGTGGAGTCAAAGAGTTCAAGTGGAGAACTCTGTAGCATTCATAACCACCAGCTTTCTGTACATTTATTATCAAGGGCTTTGGTTTCCTGTGCCAAACTAAGATCCAACGACATTTGATTGGTCTGGAAAGTCCTTTTTAAATTGAAGGAAATACTGTCCGCGAGTTGTTCCACAAAATGAGTCCCTTTTTTAAATGTGTCCTTCATTTTAACGTCAGCCCTATTATGTGAATTTAAATATTTTTTTGTAAAGAAAGATTGAACACCTAATAGTCAAATTGAACACCTAATTGTCATAGTGTAAAAGCAGGTGAGCTGGTTCTACTATTTTGGTCATTTTCTGGTGTTTAGTGGTGGAAACTGAGTGGGTCGAGCACAACACGTCAACCTTGTTACCAGTGGCTTCATGACAATTGTAGGCACAAAGTCACATTCCCCCTTAGATTTGAGCTTTTTTCCCCCACCGATGTTAAATGAATTACTAAATGTAATTTGCTCATGTTGTATCATAACTATTTATAAAAATGATCTGTCAGTTGTATTTTGCAGAAGGGGGCACTGACTGGACCAGGAAACAGTACCTAGTTGAGTTTTGATATATCCCAGTGTGCCAGTTGTATTTTGCAGAAGGGGGCCCTGACTGGACCAGGAAAACAGTACCTAGTTGAGTTGTGATATATCCCAGTGTGTCAGTTGTATTTTGCAGAAGGGGGCCCTGACTGGACCAGGAAAACAGTACCTAGTTGAGTTTTGATATATCCCAGTGTGCCAGTGGTATTAAACTCCAAAGGCATAAAAGTTCATTAAAGAATCAATCTGCATCATAAATTACAATTGAGGTATACTTAGACATCCTACGCATACAAATATATATATATATATATATATGTTTGAATGATTATCGCTCTAGATTGCAGGGAAAGGCTGTTTCAGGTGTTTAAAAAATGCAAAATTCTGAAATGTACAGAAGTGTGTGTGGGGGGGGGGGGTTTACAGACTCCCACTGGACCACTCCTCCTCCATTCTCACCTGCTTAGTTCCCACCTCTAAAATAATGGGTACATGACGCCCCTGCCTGTTACCCATAGATAGACAGGCTAGAAATGTTTTAACAATAAATTAATAAAATAAGCTTGCATTCAATTTGACATTCAACCACTGGCGAAATACCCTCACAATGATTTCAAACTGTGTTTCTAATACACAATGAAATTAAAACAGACTACCCCTTGCTAATCAGGAAGCTCTTGGGTATGTTGTGGTGGACTGTCATTAAAATGACTTCACGGGAATCTGGTAATTATGTTTGTAGTGTAGCAAGACACTGAGTGGCTCTAAATTCACAGTCAGCATGCAGTCAAAGCTATAACCATTTTTCGAGCAAACTGGTGCTCTCAACTGGCTCTGCATTTCAGGAATCACAGTAGCAATTAATCCTGGTGCAGGTTAAATTATTTAGCCATTTAAACATACATTTTTTAATGAAAACACTACGTTTTTGCTATAGCCCTCACTGGCTTTCATAGCGGAAAACACTACGTTTTTGCTATAGCCCTCACTGGCTTTCATAGCGGAAAACACTACGTTTTTGCTATAGCCCTCACTGGCTTTCATAACGGATAACACAACGTTTTTGCTATTGCCCTCCCTTGCTTTCATGCGATTTAAAGGTGAGCTTGTCCTAGGTGTTGGACTCGAGGACTGTTGCTATCCATTGGACTGTTGCTATCCATTGCGATTGGTTGCCCAAAATTCTGGGGCGGGGCTTAGTGAAGACTCAATTGCCTCTTGCACACAACAAGCTTCCATTCCCCGTCACAAGGGAATTTATGACTGATTTAAGAGGAAAGTAACAACCCTCTTATGGTCAAATCTTACTTAATTTGGCACTAAATACGTACATACTATAGTCCTTTTTTTTATTGATATGGGAAAGCATATTTTTTTATTACATTGAACATGTGCTCTTGACAGAATTTTTACATTTGGTTAAATCAGTACCCACAATTGACTAATTTCGTGGATAAGACCCACAACTGTTATAGTCTGTGAACTGAATAAACTTCTCACTGAACCTTGAAAACATTATAAACTAATGGTACTCATTGTCAAGTATTCAAGTTGAATTATGTTTCTCTGAACAAATACTTTCCTTTAAGGAAGTGCACTTAAATTATAGTTAGAATAGGCTTTCAGAATATAATTTTGTATTCAAAAGAAGAGCACTTTAATCATATTATTTAGTTTTTCTGAACAAATACTTATCTACAAGGAGAGTGTAACGATTCTCGTCCTGGGAAGATGAGGAAGGATCGGACCAATACGTAGCGTGGTACGTGTCCATATTTACTAAATGAACACTGAAATAACAACCGAAACAGTTCTGGCTAGTGCAGACACACAACAGAAAACAACTACCCACAAACACAGGTGGGAACAGGCTACCTAAGTATGGTTCTCAATCAGAGACAACGATAGACAGCTGCCTCTGATTGAGAACCACACACGGCCAAACACAAAGAAATAGACAACATAGAACACCAGACATAGAATGCCCACCCCAACTCACGCCCTGACCAAACCAAAATAGAGACATAAAAAAGGAACTACGGTCAGGGCATGACAGAGAGCACTTTGATTATATGATTTAGTTCAATTAGGTTTGTATGAATGTTTTCTAAAAGAAGTGGTCTTCCTATACATTTATACATATAAATAAATGTATGATTGGAGCATAAATCCACACGTTTTTACATCCATTAGTCAACACCGCTTACAGGTTGAGAGAATGGACGAGAGAGAAAGAGAGAGAGAAAGAGAGAATAGACACAGAGAGAGGGGGATGATTGAGAGAACAAGAGTGCTTTCACTTTTGTTTTGAGAATGTAGACAAAAATAATGACCTTGATTTACTCTAAGGTGTGGAGAAAGATAGGGAATTTCACCAATAACTAGTTTTATGTTCAGTAGGCTCACTATGGCAGGCTATAACTTGATTGATTGTAATCTCATTTTAGTAGGCCTACTTACAATTCATATGTAGCTTCTCTGCATTAAAGTCTATCAAACACATGTGAAATATTTTGTCTTCAATGGGACTCCCTGTTAAAAAAAGTAAAATAAATAAATAAATACATTATTGGTAGCTGGGTCAGTTCAATTGTGTCTACCATCATTTGCTTATTACCTTGGTAGGCCTACCAGGTTAAGCACAATAAGTTGAGATTTCTCCAACTGCAGGGACAACACCTTTTTAATAGTTAGCAGAATGTATTTATCTTCTATAATTTCCATAAAAATGTCTATACTTCTATAATGTCCATACTGTAGCGCCCTCGTCCGGTCCACACAGAGAGTATGCGCCCGAAATACGAGGCTCCCTGGGCTGCGGAAGCTCAGCTGACGGTTTTCAGGACAGGGTACAAGAAACTGAACGTCTCGTGAAACAGAAAATGGGCGAAGGACGGTCTATGTTAATTTCTTTTTGGCAGTGAAACATGTTGACATGAAACATGAAAATTAATTACAAATGTTGCGTAATATTTATTTATATTATTTGCACACACAGTGCTCAACATTACCATAATCACCAAATGAATAACACTATGTTCTTGAGTATTTGTCCTGTTTCTGGTGTTTTACTTGAATGCAAATCCTTGTAATGCATGGTGGATGTAAACATGGTTATGTGTTACGCGTCACCAAAAGAGGAGGTTGCCTACACTTTATGTATTTATTTATTTCATTTTTTTAATGAAACACTGCACTATGATGAATTGTCAGTAAAGATATATATCTGCAGAAGTTTAACTCATTAAGAGTTTCTGCGAAATTGGTGTTAAGTGAAAAAGTACACTGTTGCATTTTACGCAAACTTTACACAGGTGTTTTAAACCCATTTATTTCTCTAAAATATTTATATACTTTACTCTGTACGCTCAGATAGAGAGTCTGTACAGACTCACGTATAAACAGGCGCAAGGTCATAACTACAGACTCTCTCTCATACGATCTATGCATTCTCCCCTCAGACGGACGCATAATTGCATGACGCACCGGGGAGGAGTGTGGTCGGCATCGCCTATATATACCCAGTCGCGCTCGCTTCAAACTCAGCAGAGTAGCAGCGCTAACAAAGAGTCAGGATCCCCCAAAAGCAAGTAGAGCTTGCATTCAGCATCTAGCTCTCGTACCAAAGACATTTGTCGGTGCGCAAAACTCGCAATCATGATTAAAAAAATATCGCCTTCTGAGAACGAGTTTAACATTCCGGCCAAAAACTGCCACAGGATGGTGATTCTAGGATCCACAAAAGTTGGCAAGACGGCTATCATCTCTCGGTTTCTGAATAAAAAAGTCGAGGACCAGTACACGCCAACAATCGAGGACTTTCATAGAAAATTATATAGCATTCGGGGAGATGCGTACCAGTTGGACATTCTGGACACCTCTGGAAACCATCCTTTCCCCGCTATGAGGAGACTCTCTATCCTTACTGGTAAGCTTAACTCTGAACGAATGAAACAGACAAATGTCTTTATGTAAAAGTGAATGATAATATTAAGCTGCATTCTGCAAATCACTTTCTATGAGAATATTTCAATTTAGCTTCACTAAAATGCATGCTTATGAGTAACGCAAAACTTGTGCTGTGCATTATGGAAAGTACATTGACTTTTGAGCTGTGGTATTAATGTTCCTTCCATTTCTCTCTCCTCAGGTGATGTTTTTATCTTGGTGTTCAGTCTGGATAACAGAGACTCCTTCCAAGAGGTCCAGCGCCTGAAGCGTCAAATTTACGAGACCAAGTCCTGCCTGAAAAACAAAACCAAAGAGAACGTAGATGTCCCGATAGTTATCTGCGGGAACAAGTGTGACCGGGAGTTTAACCGGGAGGTTCAGAATGAGGAGATTGAGCAGCTGGTGGCTGGTGATGAACAGTGTGCCTACTATGAGATCTCTGCAAAACGGAACACTAATGTCGACCAGATGTTTCAGACTCTTTTTACCATGGCTAAACTGCCCAACGAGATGAGCCCGGACTCTCACCGCAAAGTGTCCTTACAGTTTTGCGAAGTACTGCAAAACAGCAGAAGAAAGTCATTCAGAAATAAGAAATACAAAGACAGCGAGGTATACGGGATTGTGGCACCGTTTGCGCGTCGACCAAGCGTGCACAGTGACTTAATGTATATCAAAGAGAAAGCTACTGGCTGCGGCCAGGGAAAAGAGAAAGACAGATGCACCATTTGCTAAGGACTCACTTGACAATGCACATGGAGACATGTTACGAGATGTTCTATACAGCGCTGGAGATGATACCCGCCAGGCTTCGTGCCAGTGTGCCGAGTCCGGGATAAGGAAGCACGCCAAGACGCAGTGACAGCCAGGGGTGTATGTCCCAAACCATGCGAGAAGGCATGCCATGGTCATTGTCAGATATTCCCTGTGGAGTCAGGGTGATCAAATGTGATCTGGCTTCAGAGAACCTCTAGTGTTCTTGTCACTATAGCTACATGCTGTAAAATGACATTACTGAATGGAGAATGTAGCCTACACTTATGGGGTGGCATTTGTTTACATTTTCTTTTTCCACACGGTACTGAACTTGAATGTTAATTGCATACTTAACGCATAGGAATGCTTATTCTTATGTCATCGTTTACTTTTCACAAAAAAATAAACATGGAGAAAATAAAATTATCAATTTGAAACGTATATCCTATGTCTGTCATCATTTTTAACATTGGTAAAGCATATTCCCAAGCCCTTTCAGTGACACTCATACCATGAGCTAAACAAGTAACCTGTACCTCATTTATGAAATACATCATTTCTGTGAAGAGTATAGCATATGGTAGCTAGCAGATTGATGTTTCCATTTAGGCCGACAAGCTATTAACATGTAATTCATGAAAAATAACAGCGCACGTAAGGTGGCTCATGCTTCAATCTTACTAAGAAACGGGGTAAAAACAAGTCACAAGGAATTAAAACAAAGGTTTATTTTAGGCCTACCGCATTGAAAATCTGCAGCACTCAATCTTTATAGCACACCAACAAAACCATGACCTAAAATAAGAATCCACTGCATATACAAACTTGACGAGGGCATTATAATTCAGTATGGATAATACATTTTTTACAAAGTAAAAATGGGACAGTTTACAAAACAACAAGATACTGCCTGAAGGTAGTGTTATAGTGAAATGAAATCTTTTCTGGTGGTTTTGACAAACGGGATGAGTTCAAGTTATACTGCACGAATTGTTAGGATGGAAAGGCACATGAGATAACACGGAGCCAAGAGATGGAATCCCCAAAAATACTCCATATAAACAAGATCATTTCTCACGATTTCAAATGGATGGTCATTTTCTCAGTCCTCTAACTATAAAAATATAGCATTTTCAGTACTTGTGTGTTCCTCTCCAAGTTTTCGCCTGAACTCAGTTAGTTTCTTTAGGACTGTCAAACATCCCTCACGACGCTTTGGGAACATCAAACATACACAAACTCTTGTATTTCTGCAGTAGCTGATTCTTGGTGCGGACTTGCTCTCGCAGCGTCTCTAGTTCATGCTGCTGCTCGAACAGGCTCATGTCAATTCCTGGCATGGCTCCGATCTGCTCGCGCGCTTCATGAATCCTTGTCTTAAACTTGACCAGTTCTTGATGGACATCTTGACTCTCTTTGTCCATGCTTTCAACATAGATGGACAAAGAAGTACACGTTGTTTAAAACATATAATTTTTTACAAAGTACTTAAACATATTTTAACCAAAGTGTTGCTGCTTTTCAAGATTAGACTTTTGAACTGCAACTAGCAAGCAGGCTAACGTTAGCTTCACAACACGTCCTACCAAACCAGGACAAATATATTCATCAACTCTCCCCGGTAATAAACACATTATAGAAATATATGTCAAATTAAAGATTTACCATTTTATAATGTCATGAACCAAAGGGAGAAAAGAGCAATCATCGTTCTCACTTCCTCGCTTTGGTTGATTCGTCGCCATCACGGTCGATGCGAATTGACTGGCGCCTACAATATACATCATCAACCAGTGGCAACCATAGACTTATATAGACATCGCATCATTGTACAGTATCTGTCCCATTATCGCATTTGTGAGAGCACTGAAAATATTATTGGTATACTGACAATGTATGTTCCTCCGCCCTAACAATGGGATTGCTTTCTTTGGATTGGTAGATACATTTCATTATTGTAATCATTTTCTAAATATTCAATGAGGTTGTTGATGTCAGCTGCCTGTATTCAATATAGAGATGCTATGCTATGCTACTAGCCTCATGCCAGGAATATGCATAGCCATTTCAAGACAACTCCTATATAAAGTGTTTTTTTCTCTCAAAGTTTCTGTGAT
Source organism: Salvelinus fontinalis (assembly GCF_029448725.1). Classification (NCBI taxonomy): domain Eukaryota; kingdom Metazoa; phylum Chordata; class Actinopteri; order Salmoniformes; family Salmonidae; genus Salvelinus; species Salvelinus fontinalis. The sequence continues at coordinate 33,139,455 of NC_074698.1, read as the reverse complement.
GTCATGTGTCATACTTATATCAGTACACCTGTAACAACTTATGCATTATAAAAAATGTATTAGATCAAATAAACCTCACGTAGCAAATAAGTCATTAATTGTCAATAAATTCGACACGCTGTCATTGACCTCCCTACAAAAATACCTTGCTTGATGGGAAAAACAATGAAAAAACGCCACCTGCTGGAGGGAGACAGATTTTCCTCTGAGTATGGCCTTTCTCTTCCTCTCTGAGCACGAGCAGCGCCATGGAGGCCATCTCCATTTTGACGTAGTCAATTTTCTTCTACTATTTCTATGAGTTGGCAAACAAACTGAAAAGGTGCATACTGCCACCTATAGTGTGTTGTTTGAACAGCTATAAAGCCAATGTTGCCGGGTTTACAGCGACCTGCAGTTATGGAAGGTTTCATCACACGTATAATTCATTGGCTGATACCTCCTAATGACCTAGATGGAATTATAGGATCCTCAATTCCTTAACCCATAGGAATTCCCACCCAGTTGACTACTTCAAAATAGTGAAAGTCCTCAACGGATTTTCCTATACTAAAGTAGGAGTCCTCTATCTATCTCTATGGTGCATTCGAAAGAGAGAGAGAAAAAGCTAGCTACGCAAATTACTTTAGATGAGAAGAATTATCTATTTTTAATAACTTTAAATACATTTAAAAATCGAAAGTCCTAATTGTATTATTATTTTGGGTTTGTTAATAACGTTTACTTGGCATAATAACCAGAGGTGGAATAATATTTGTGACTTGATGACTGTAACTACTTCCTGTAAAATTGTTAAAGCTTTAATTTTGAAATAGTAAGGGCAACTGAGACATTTTGTCACTCGAGCAACAGAAAACGATTTGCACTGTGGCAACATCATCACATAATGTTCAAAATGTTAATCTGAAAAAACCATAGTCAGGTTCTCCTTTTACTACTTATAATACATTTTAAAAAGGAATGCATGGACTGATGGTGACAGAACAACCTTTTTACGGATTTGGCTTTGTGATCGGTAAACTGACAGGGACAGTCAGCTACAACCAGGTCCTGTATCTCAGTTGGTAATGTTGGCATCACTAAGGTTGTGGGTTCAACTCATGCAAGGACTACAGGAAATTACATTGTAGACTACTCACTATCCTGTCAGTCACTTTGGAAAAATATTACTAAGTGGCATACATTATTATATGCATCTGTGGTATGGGGGCAGGTAGCCTAGTGGTTTAGAGTGTTGCGCCAGTGACCGGAAGGTCGCTGGTTTGAATCCCCAAACTGACTAGGTGAAACATCTGTTGATGTGCCCTTGAGCCAGGCACAACCCTAATTGCTCCTGTAAGTAGCTCTGGATAAGAGTGTGCTCTAAATGTCTACGTAAAATGTCTTACTAGTACTGAGCTAGCATAGCTTAACTGTTAACGAGTTAGTGTCCGCTATGAACCTGGACTAAAACGGACCAATAAGAGCGGTCCTCTGCACAACCTCCAAGCCTTTCAAAACACTGGGTGACATAACACACAATTGCTGCCCCGGTCTCTGACTCAGCAAACACAAGACTGTTTAATTAAATGTGCAGGATGAGTTAGCATGTGGCTAACTGGCTATATCTACATAGGCTAATGCAATGCAGTCAGGCGCTATTGTTTACAGTTTGTGTTGGTGTCAATGCTATAACCAGCTCAATACTATATCCATGTATCCAGGCCAATGCTATATCCAGGTGATTACATAGGCCTAGTAAACCCAAAGGTCACTGATTGTAGTGGTTGTGCCACTATAAGTCTTTCCCCCTGGAGGGTTCTGGTCCAGCATGGATGAGAGGAGGAGGAAGGAGTGGGTAGAAGGGAAATCGTGGTGGAAGAGTGGGTCATGCGCTCGCTTGCCCATTGTAGTTTCCTGCTTAGGCCTATAGATGAGTTAGCTGACAACCTCAAGAAAACGATGAGTGCGACTCAATGGGGCAGAAGCCTGGGTGTTGTTGTGATTCCGGATGGCCAGATAGCTAGCAAGTATTGGTAATAAGCTGTAGACAGGTGGTTATTACCAGGTTATGATGAGGTCTTAACTATGACCAGTAGGATACATAATATAGTGGTCACAATTATGACCAACTGGTCGTATGGTGGTCAGAAAAATATGTCATACTCTGGTCAGTAAAAATACGTAAAATAAACGTCCTTTTCCAAACAGTTTGCGACCAGAATAAGACGTCATAAAAATATGTCATACTGACGTCTTTTCAACCAGGTTTTGCCCACTGGGATGATAAGAAGCTGCCATGTGGGGAATCGTAGGTGACTCGTTTCAGCTAGTTTTATATTTTTCTTTATACCGTGTCTTGATTTGAGGTGTTTTGACTGATGTCATGTGTAACGCAGGTCAACTAATGTTGAATACTAAATCGGTACTAGTGAGTTTCCAGTAACCAATCATATTATACTATATTGCTATTGATATGTTTAAGTTGACAGCTATTACAAATCAGATGCCAGAAGCTGCATGATGAGCAATTTATTTTGAGCCAATCAAAACTCAATATTCTCTTAGTCCCTCTCCTAACCTCACATTATACGCCAGTCGGCACCAACATGTTGAAAAAAACGGAGCTAGAACGGAACGTGAAGAGCTACCGCCATTCCATGGAAGAAAAGCTAAGTTTTAAATCGTTGAGAACTTGTATAAAACTGAACTAAAAAGAGAGAACTGGATATTAACACTCATTTATCTATACAAACGTGCTGTGAAGGGATTGAGGGAAAGATTGACGCCAGGATTTGGTGAGTTTTCATAAGGAAAACAAGCTGCTAGCGATTAGGCTAGCTAAGCAATTGCTAGCATTTTGTGTGTATTCAAATTGAACCAAGAATATGCACAAGCCGTTAACATTTAGGCTAGGTCAGTTATCGATCAATTGAAATAGCAAATGTTAGTGATCATGCTACTCATGCATGGCAAACTATTTTAGTTTTCATAATTTGATAAAATGTGATTAAATAGTATCATAATCCATTTTGGTACACTTATGTTTTAGATGACTTTATAAGAAATGAGGTGTAGGTGTAAGCACTAGTACTTTTCTTTTGCCCGGGCTAGTCTATTGTTCAGTCCATGTGAGCCTGGTGCTGTAGTTGTGTAAAGTCCTTTGCATGAGAAGATTTATTTTTCTTGGAGAACACTATGGTGTGGTAGGATTTTTCTTGCAAGACATCATTGCATCATACATTGCAGTGTGATTGTTATAAGCACATGCTACACTTAACTTTGGGCTAGATGTGCCGCTAGCGATCCCCCTTGACATCATCCAATGAAATTGCAGAGCGCGAAATTCAAATGACAAAAATCGTAATGTTAAACATTCATGAAAATACAAGTGTCATACACAATTTAAAAGCTTAACTTCTTGTTAATCCAGCTGCTTTGTCAGATTTCAAAAAGGCTTTATGGCGAAAGCATACCATGCGATTATCTGAGGACAGCGCCCCGCACACAAAAGCATTACATACATTTCCAACCAAGCAGAGGCGTCACGAAAGTCAGAAATAGCAACAAAATAAATCACTTACCTTTGAAGATCTTCATCGGGTTGCAATCACAAGGGTCCCAGCTACATAACAAATGGTCCTTTTGTTCGATAAAGTCCTTCTTTATATCCCAAAAAAGTAAATTTTATTCGCGTGCTTGCCTCAGTAATCCGCCGGTTTCCCTCGTTCAAAATGCATACAAATGAATCACGTAAGTTACCAATAAACTTCTTCCAAACATATCAAACAACGTTCCTAATCAATCCTCAGGTACCCTAATATGTAAATAAATGATACAAATTAAGACGGAGAATACCCGTAGACAATTACTGGAGATAAATAACGAGGTACACGCCCTCACCGGAATGCGCAACAAACACTACAGCCAAAATGAGAGCCACTTACTAAAACTACAAAATCTAGCTCATTTTTCAAAAAACAAGCCTGAAACGCTTTCTAAAGATTGTTGACATCTAGTGGAAGCCCTAAGAACTGCAATCTGGGAGGTATTCCTTTATATTCCCATTAACAGCCATAGTAATCAAAGGTGAGCTGAAGAAAATAAATTCTGGATGGATTGTCCTCGGGTTTTTGCCTGCCATATCAGTTCTGTTATACTCACAGACATTATTTTTTAGAGTGTTTTCTATCCTATACTACCTACATATCCAAGCTTCTGGGCCTGAGTAATAGGCAGTTAACTTTGGGCACCTCATTCATCCAAACTTCCGAGTACTGCCCCCTAGCCCGAAGAACACCTTACAGTGTTTATTGATAGGCACGGTAACTCACATTTGATTCCATCTCATAGTGGTTTGTCAGTATTTGTGAATTGGTTTGTGGTCTGTGGATTCATGATTATTGTATTGCTATTGAACTTTGAACATTGAAATCTGAGAGACCCTCAGATTAAGAAAGTTGGGTGCACCCTAGTAAACTATAGGCAGGATACATGGCCGATATCTAAGTCTATTGTACTATTGAACTCATTGTACAGATTTCCCATATCAATATTTACTCAAGGTGATTCATTTTTTGTAAGTATTTTTATTTACACAATACAAGCCGGCATTCTTTTCCTAAATGATTCAGTTGTGTAGTTTTCATTTGTCTTCACTTCTCCAGTAGCGAACCTACTGTAACTGGTCCAGTAGAGTTTAAGCTTAAATATACAGTAGCCCATAGTGTTAAGCAATTGTTACATAAAGTGGTGAGCTTGCCAGGAGCAGTTTGGAGTATTTAATGATCACTGTGAGACTTAATATTAATAAGAAGTTTAATATTAGGGCCCACAACAACAAAAAATAAAAATATATTTAGTAATGCGCGAAGGAGTGAAAACCTCTAACTCTGTTATAGTTAGTGGCCTTACCAATAGTGAGTTGGATAACGAACTCTCTGAATATCTCAGAGCTGTGGAGGAGAAGATTAAGACCTGTGTGCAACGTATAACCGTCTCAGAGAAATCTGCACCTCTAGTTAGCATTAAGACCAGCAGGCCTTTGGAGCTAGTATGCATGGAAATCCTTTCTTTGGAGCCTGATCGTAGTAACACAAAGGATATACTGATAATTACAGATAATTTTACCAAGTATGCAGTGGCCATACCGACTCCCAACCAGAAAGCCTGCACTGTTGCAAAGTCTCTCTGGGACCACTTCATTGTGCATTACGTTTTTCCTGAGCTCCTCCATAGGTACCAAGGTCCTGATTTTGAATCCCGAACAATCAAAGAGCTGTGGGAGATTGTTCTCACTTTCTTAAGTCTAGCAACGCCATATCATCCAAGAGGAAATCATGTCGAGCGTTTTAACAGGACGCTACTCCAGATGCTTGGTACTCTGAGCATGCATGACAAAACTCACTGGCGTGACTTTGTTAAACCACTTGTACAACCATACAACTGCATGAAGAATGAAGTCACCGGCTACACTCCATTTTAACTAATGTTCGGGAGACAACCTAGACTACCAGTTGACATGGCCTTCAATCTACTTGTTAATGACCAGAAGAAATTGCATTCACAGTATGTGCAAGACTTGAAGAGTCACCTGGAAGAAAGCTACAGGATAGTCACCCGGAACGCTCTCAAAACAGCTGAACGAAACATAGCCAGATTTGACAGGCATGTCACAGAGTCCACCCTTGACGTTGGTGACAGAGTTCTTGTGAGAAATGTTGAACTGAGAGGGAAACATAAGTTGGCTGATAAGTGGGAAATGGACATTTATTGTTGTCACTAAATGTGCATGATTAGCATGATCACTAACGTTTGCTATTTCAATGTATGTTTATTGATAGGCACAGTCACTCACATTTGATTCCATCTCTTAGTGGTTTATGTCAGTATTTGTGAATTGCTTTGTGTTTTTCTGGGGATTAATTTTTCATCATAGACAAGAGTTAACTGTTTTCCCTGACATGTCTGAAAGTGCTGAAGAGGCAAATAACACAAGGGATAATGTCCCTGTTGAACTTGCTCCAGTTGACTCGTTTGCTATTTCAATTGATCGATAACTGAGCAAGCCTAAATGTTAACAGCTTGTGCGTATGCTTGGTTCAGTATGAACACCCACAAAATCCTGTTTACAGAGGTACTCACCAAATCTTGGCGTCATGCTTTCCCTCAATCCCTTCACAGCACGTTTGTATAGATACGTTACATCAGACTGACAACTTACCTGAAGAAGCTGAAACACCTGACAGTGAGACGAACCTAACTGGTCCAGTAGAGTTTCAGCTTAAACATACAGTACAATAGACTTAGATATCGGCCATATATCCTGCCTAGAGTTGGGTGCACCCTAGTAAACTCTATCTTAATCTGAGGGTCTCTCAGATCCTGACCTGTTTAACAAACAGGATCACACAATATATGGGTCTTGCTTCCCATAGTTACACATGCATTGGTTTTGTTGCTAAGCAACCAACCAGTCTATAGCTGCAGAATGGTTTCCTGCTCAGGCGTATAGCTGCAGAATGGTTTCCTGCTCAGGCGTATAGCTGCAGAATGGTTTCCTGCTCAGGCGTATAGCTGCAGAATGGTTTCCTGCTCAGGCGTATAGCTGCAGAATGGTTTCCTGCTCAGGCGTATAGCTGCAGAATGGTTTCCTGCTCAGGCGTATAGCTGCAGAATGGTTTCCTGCTCAGGCGTATAGCTGCAGAATGGTTTCCTGCTCAGGCGTATAGCTGCAGAATGGTTTCCTGCTCAGGCGTATAGCTGCAGAATGGTTTCCTGCTCAGGCGTATAGCTGCAGAATGGTTTCCTGCTCAGGCGTATAGCTGCAGAATGGTTTCCTGCTCAGGCGTATAGCTGCAGAATGGTTTCCTGCTCAGGCGTATAGCTGCAGAATGGTTTCCTGCTCAGGCGTATAGCTGCAGAATGGTTTCCTGCTCAGGCGTATAGCTGCAGAATGGTTTCCTGCTCAGGCGTATAGCTGCAGAATGGTTTCCTGCTCAGGCGTATAGCTGCAGAATGGTTTCCTGCTCAGGCGTATAGCTGCAGAATGGTTTCCTGCTCAGGCGTATAGCTGCAGAATGGTTTCCTGCTCAGGCGTATAGCTGCAGAATGGTTTCCTGCTCAGGCGTATAGCTGCAGAATGGTTTCCTGCTCAGGCGTATAGCTGCAGAATGGTTTCCTGCTCAGGCGTATAGCTGCAGAATGGTTTCCTGCTCAGGCGTATAGCTGCAGAATGGTTTCCTGCTCAGGCGTATAGCTGCAGAATGGTTTCCTGCTCAGGCGTATAGCTGCAGAATGGTTTCCTGCTCAGGCGTATAGCTGCAGAGTCGTATAGATACAGTATCATCCTGCACTCTAAGCTCTCCACTCTCTCCCCTCTCTCCCCTCTCTCCCCTCTCTCCCCTCTCAGCAGTAGCAGCAGGTGGCAGCGAGTACAGATCCTTGAGAGTCTTTCTTTACAATGTGTATCCCTCTGGCCTGAGCCGTCTTATCTGTTTGAATAAGATACGAAAAAAGACCCACTGGTGATAGGATTATTAGACCGGCTGCTATTACAGCAACACTGATTGCTATTTGCAACACTGCCAATAGTAGGTGAGAAATGTCACCTGTACTCGAGCCAATCGAATGACCTACATATAGTTTAAAAAGGTCACTCTGAGTCTCTGACCAGTGCCTCCTATCTTTGGCCCAATTACAAGCTCTGACAATTAAATAATGTGACAACTTATGTTTGATGATTGATAGAAGTTAGCGATGTGACAGCTCGTCGTCTTGTCAGTTGCCAAATGCTTTGTTTTTCGTTATCATTTCTGTGCATGAGGTTAATTATGCAAAGTCAACCTACTGTATTCCCAGAGTTCATACAAGGCGAATCATGGATTGCAAAAGTAGTAAGATAATACATTGTATCTAGTACAAGGCTCAGTTCAAAAGGGGAAATAAAATCCTTCTGCATTGTGTCATCACTGAATAACAAAATAATACATTTCAAGTAATTCAAAAAGTTATTAGAGTAGCATTCATAATCACAGGAATTAATTAACTTGACCATATCACCTTAATTTAAAATGTAAACTTTTATTTGCCACTTGCATTGGACACAACAGGTGTAAAATGGTACAGTGAAATTCTTACCTTGAGAGCTCTTTTGTCACAATGTAGCAATACTACTACTACTACTAATAATAATAATAATAAAACATAAAATAAAAGTAAGAATAAAATCACACAACAATTACAATCAGAGTTAAAGAAACATGAGAATGCCAGTATATACAGGTCAGTGCCAGTACCTCATTCAATGTGCAGGGGTACCGGAGTGGTTGTATATACAAGTCGGTGCCAGTACCTTATTCAATGTGCAGGGGTGCTGGAGTGGTTGTATATACAGGTCAGTGCCAGTACCTTATTCAATGTGCAGGGGTACTGGAGTGGTTGTATATACAGGTCAGTGCCAGTACCTTATTCAATGTGCAGGGGTACTGGAGTGGTTGTATATACAGGTCAGTGCCAGTACCTTATTCAATGTGCAGGGGTACTGGAGTGGTTGTATATACAGGTCAGTGCCAGTACCTTATTCAATGTGCAGGGGTACTGGAGAGGTTGTAAATACAGGTCAGTGCCAGTACCTTATTCAATGTGCAGGGGTACTGGAGTGGTTGTATATACAGGTGCAGGGGTACTGGAGTGGTTGTATATACAGGTCAGTGCCAGTACCTTATTCAATGTGCAGGGGTACTGGAGTGGTTGAGCTGGATGTATACATAAAAAGTGACTGGTAGTAGGATTTCAAATAAAATGAAAAGTTATTGGTCACATGCGGTGAATACAACAGGTGTACACTTTATCGTAAAAGTCTTACTTACGAGCCCATTCCCAACAATGTAGAGTTGAAAAAGTATCACGGATGGAAAGAAACTTAAGGCCCCGACCCCCTCCACTACAGCCCCATTGATGTGAATGGGGGCGTGTTCGGCACTCCGTTACCTATAGTCCACGATAAGCTCCTTTGTTTTGCTGAGGTTGAGGGGGTGGTTGTTGTTGGGGCACACCACTGATGCCATATCTCTGATCCCCTCCCTATAGGCTGTCTGATCGTCGTTGGTGATCAGGCCTACCACCGTCGTGTCGTTTGCAAACTTAATGATGGAGTAGTGGAAGTGTTGGAGTCGTGCTTGGCCACGCAGTCGTGGGTGAACAGGGAGAACAGGAAGGGTCTAAGCACATAACCCGGAGGGGCCCCATGTTGAGCATCAGCAAAGTGGATGTGTGTTGCCTACCCTCACCACCTTGGGGCAACCCGTCAGGAAATCCAGGATCCAGTTGCAGAGGAAAGTGTTCAGTCCCAGGGTCCTTTATTTAGTGATGAGCTTGGAGGGCAGTATGGTGTTGAACGTTGGTTGAGCTGTAGTCAATGAACATTCTCACATAGGTGATACTTTTGTACGTAACTCAACTGGGTCACATCAGGATTTTCACCCCCGCTTCTGTCCATTTCAGACAAAGGGCACCGCCGTTGCTGTTTAGATTTTTTATTACACAGACAACTGAAAGGATTCATGCAACGGCAATATTCCTGGCCCAGCAGTTTGTTTGAATAGGAACATTCATGTAACTCAGGAAGTCTGCATAGATGTATAATCGTTTGAAGGTCAGATTCAAAAATATGTTTTCTGAGTGATTCCTTAGGTCTTGAGTTAACCCTCATGTCTTCAGTTAACCCTTTGGCATGTAATGTATTGTAGAAGATAGGAACACCATATACTTGGCCAGTAAATGTAGATGGACAGTAGATTGGCCATGTGAATGAAACAATATATAAGAATGAAGGGTTATTCTATGTACATTTGGGATGCCAGCTCTATGCAGGTTCATAAAAATAATATATATTTTCCAAGCCTTATAAACTCTGCAAAAAAAGAAACGTCACTTTTTCAGGACCCTGTCTTTCAAAGATAATTCGTAAAAATCAAAATATCTTCACAGATCTTCATTGTAAAGGGTTTCAACACTGTTTCCCATGCTTGTTCAATGAACCATAAACAATTAATGAACATGCACCTGTCGAACGGTCGTTAAGACACTAACAGCTTACAGACGGTAGGCAATTAAGGTCACAATTATGAAAACTTAGGACACTAAATAGGCCTTTCTCCTGACTCTGAAAAACACCAAAAGAAAGATGCCCAGGGTCCCTGCTCATCTGCGTGAACGTGCCTTAGGCATGCTGCAAGGAGGCATGAGGACTGCAAATGTGGCCAGGGCAATAAATTGCAGTGTCCGTACTGTGAGACGCCTAAGAAAGCGCTACAGGGAGACAGGACGGACAGCTGATCGTCCTCGCAGTGGCAGAACACGTGTAACAACACCTGCACAGGATCGGTACATCTGAACATCACACATGCCGGACAGGTAGAGGATGGCAACAACTGCCCAAGTTACACCAGGAACGCACAATCCCTCCATCAGTGCTCCGACTGTCCGCAATAGGCTGAGAAAGGCTGGACTGAGGGCTTGTAGGCCTGCTGTAAGGCAAGTCCACCCCAGACATGACCGGCAACAACGTTGCCTATGGGCACAAACCCACCGTCGCTGGAACAGACAGGAATGGCAAAAAGTGCTTTTCACTGAGGAGTCGTGATTTTATGGTACCCTTCCTGCAGGCACATCCTTACATGACCCTCCAGCATGACAAGGCTGGCAGCCATACTGCTCGTTCTGTGCGTGATTTCCTGCAAGACAGGAATGTCAGTGTTCTGCCATGGCCAGCAAAAAGCCCGTATCTCAATCCTATTGAGCACGTCTGGGACCTGTTGAATCGGATGGAGAGGGCTAGGGCCATTCCCCCCAGAAATGTCCAGGAACTTGCAGGTGCCTTGGTGGAAGAGTGGGGTAACATCTCACAGCAAGAACTGGCAAATCTGGTCCAGTCCATGAGGAGGAGATGCACTGCAGTACTTAATGCAGCTGGTGGCCACTGACTGTAACTTTTGATTTTGATTCCCCCTTTGTTCAAGGACACATTGTTCTATTTCTGTTAGTCACATGTCTGTGGAACTTGTTCAGTTTATGTCTCAGTTGTTGAATCTTGTTATGTTCATACAAATATTTGCACATGTTAAGTTTGCTGAAAATAAATGCAGTTGACAGTGAGAGGACGTTTCTTTTTTTGCTGAGTTTATTTGTATGCCAACATTAGCCTACTCACAATGGAGGTAAACAAGCTTATATTTGGGGTTCTGATTGGACAGTTGAATTAAGCTCATGAGGCCTTTTAAAGGTTATATTCTTCAAGAATCATTGGCTATGTATCCAGTGGCAATTTTTTGTAAATCTTTTTGGGACAAAAAATAAGAAAAGTGTGCTGAATGCCAGCAACTCCACCACACAACAAAACACAAAACAATACATTAACTGCACTATAACTGTGACAAACGTTGACAACAAACTGTTAGGGCCTACATAAAGCTGTCCCAAAAGCAGTCCCAACATCTTATCACTGCTACACCTGGCTATCAGCGGAGCCTTGTCTGGCAGCGAAACAGTTCATTCAGCCTAATTTACTGCCTTTTTAAAAAACATAGCTGATATGGCTGACTTACCTGTCTGGCGCAGGCGTTCCGCTAGCGACCCACCTCGACAACATCCGGTGAAATTCAAATACAGAAATAGTCATAAAAAAATACAAGTGTTAAACATCGGCTTAAAGATTAACTTCTTGTTAATCCAGCCGCTTTGACAGATTTCAAAAAGGCTTTACGGTAAAAGCATACCATGCGATTATCTGAGGACAGCGCCCCGCTTACAAAAGCACACAAACATTTTACAACCAAGTAAAGGAATTACAAAAGTCAGAAATAGCGATAAAATTAATCACTTACCTTTGAAGATCTTCATATGGTTGCAGTCACAAGAGTCCCTGCTACACAATAAATGTTTGTTTTGTTCGATAAAGTCCCTCTTTATATCCCAAAAACTCAGTTTTGTTGGCGCGTTTTGTTCAGTAATACACAGGCTCAATGTAACGATCGTCTATAGGTGATTGAGCGGACCAATGCGCAGCGGGTGCTGAATACATAATGAATTTATTAAATCAAGACGACGAACACGAAGAACACTTGATAACTACAAAACAATAAACGATGTGAACAAACCTGAACATGAGAACTACATAAAACGAAGAACGCACGAACAGGGAAGGAACACACGAAAATGAATGAAAGAACAAAACGAAACGAAACGAAACAGTACCGTGTGGTGCGACATACACAGACACAGCAACAATCACCCACAAACAAACAGTGAGAACAGCCTACCTTAATATGGTTCTCAATCAGAGGAAACGTCAAACACCTGCCTCTAATTGAGAACCATATCAGGCAACACATTTAACCCAACATAGAAACACATAACATAGAATGCCCACCCCAACTCACGCCCTGACCAACTAAAACACATACAAAAACAAGGAAAACAGGTCAGGAACGTGACACTCAAAGGCGGTCAAAACATGCAGACGAATACATCCTAATAAAACCGGTAAAGTTCGTCGAAACATGTCAAACAGTGTTTATATTGAATCCTCAGGTTGTCAATTGTCTAAATAATCAATAATATTTCAACCGGATAATAGCATATTCAATAGAAAGGAAAAACAACGAAGGGCGCGTTAGAAACTCTATAGGACCCACATCGAAAAAATGCCACTACCTGGATGGATTTTCCTCAGATTTTTGCTTGCCATATCAGTTATGTTATACTCACAGACATTATTTTAACAGTTTTGGAAACTTTAGAGTGTTTTCTATCCAAATCTACCAATTATATGCATATCCTAGCTTCTGGGCCTGAGTAACAGGCAGTTTACTTTGGGCACACTTCTCATCCAGATGTTGAAATAATGCCGCCAAGCCATAAGAAGTTTTAAACAAATGTGGTTTCTAATGACAATTGATATGTACAAAATATGGCATAAGGGGATGACAATTGGATAATAATTTTGATTAAAACATGAATGAGCGAGCTAGGACAGACGTCTTACTACACAACATACACTTTGTATTACTTTCTTAGCTACAGTATACATTTCTCCCTGGCATATTACATAATTTATGCAGCAGCATAAAATAGATTTTTGGACTCACCTTGTTGTGCTGTGCTCACTTGAACAGGAAGGTGGCGCGGCGGTTCTTCGTGGGCAAATATTGTCATCAAAGTCTGGCATTCCCTGGACAACTGGGAACTCGGAAAAAAGGTTGAATCATGATGACGTCATTGATCTTCAGGTCGTAGCTCTAGAAAGAGGACGGATTTACAATTCCGAGTTGTATGACCGTTCAAAACGTATTTTCCCAGTTGTCTTGAACTCACTGAAGTCAAGTTTTTGCAGTTCAGAGTCAACAGTTGTGTTGTTGCTGTTTTGAGCGCGGCACAAATCATGCTTCATTGACAGCATGGCCAATGTTGAATGTTTATAATTTTAAACTTGGAAAAGAGACCCTTAATCCCAGATTTGGGACCACACAGCCACTCCACTGAATAGCAGGCTAGTGATTGCTTTACAATGCTTGTAGTTAGCCACTGTCATTGATTCCTTCCAAACCACTGTTGAATGAGATTTCCAACTTGTTTAGTAATGTTCATGTCCAATGGGCGATGAGCACTGATACATTTTGTCTATAATTTCTCTTCCTTATTTCTCTTCATATGACAAGGATTAAAAAGGATTTGCCAGTAGACTGTCTACTTGATTTACGATGATGACTGCTAGCTAAGATTTTGAAAGTATGATCAGTCCAATCAAAGCTGCTGTACATATAACGTGATTTGATGTCATTGTTTCTGTGGCCAATGACTTTGAGCCTTCTTGGATGGGCTTGAATTTTTCAGCTCTACCCTTAGACTTGGCGGTGACGTAGTGTTCCCATGAGTGACAGAATACTGAGCCAATCACGGCGCAATGTTCCGTATTTTCTGCTGGCTTGCCTCCCCACCACAGAAAGCACTGAGCTAGGCTGAAACACCTACATTTTGGAGCTGCCTTACTCAAGAAAACAAAAAAAGACACCATGTTTGTATGCGGCTTTAATTAACTCAATTATATATTGTTTTACATTGTTTTCAACCTGATATGACATGTATTAATACCAAAAGAACATGCAAGACAGGCATGTTTTAAAATTGGTTTAATATATTTTTGCTAAAAATGTGGGTCTCTGCTCCACCTCCCCTGAATGACAGTTGCCACTGTATGTATCATTCATTTAAAAGTCCAAAATTGATGTACCAATACCAGATTGCCCATTTAAATTGTGCTACCTCCTGCCTCTGCAAACAAAATAATATCACCTGACCTTCTAGTGACTTTAACAAATAAAAATGTATCTAATATTTATTGGAAAACCTTGCTTCTTGTTTTGAATGTCTCTGGCACGAGGCAGGACATGTAGACATGGTTGGATTCATTCACTCATTGAAATGGTTATTCTCATGTAATATGTTGGTCAGTTCCCTGACCCTTAACCTGACGAAGGCTAAATATCAGTATAACACTGGTTGATAATGTTTCTTGATCGTCTTAATGGTCCTGCATAGTGATGGGGTCCGGGTGTTTTCTTTAGTGTTCTCGGCCCGTATGTATCAAGCTTCTCAAAGTAGGAGTGCTGGTCTGTCACGATCGTCGTAGTGAGGAGAGCAAGGCGCAGCGTGAGAGAAATACATTCTTCTTTTTAATAACGAAGAACACTTAACAAACAATACAAAATAACAAAACGAACGTGACCGCTATAATACTGAGTGCAAACATGCAACATCACATAGACAATTACCCACCATAGACTAATGCCTATGGCTGCCTTAAATATGGCTCCCAATCAGAGACAATGAAAGACAGCTGTCTCTGATTGAGAACCATTCAGGCAACCATAGACATACCTAGACACCTACACTAAACACAACCCCATAACCTCTACAAAACCCCCTATACAATACAACCACCCAAGACGAGACAAATACACACAAACATCCCCCCTGTCACACCCTGACCTAACCAAAATATTACAGAAAACAAAGATAACTAAGGCCAGGGCGTGACATGGTCAAGGATCAGTTCACAGTGAATAAAATTACATGAAAAGGGGGAACCTGATCCTAGATCAGCACTCCTACTCTGAGACACTTTATAAATATGGAGCAGGACCAGTCCTGCCAAGGGCTATATCCGCAGAGGCCTATTCAGGTAGGAAGAGGAAGAACGAGGAAGGTCCTCTTCATTCATTTGAGGGAAAGAAATACAATTATATATATTCCAAAAACCTCCTTGTGAATGAAATTACACTTTAGTCACACACACATCACCGTTAGGTAGCAAAACAACACCCACTCCTAGCACTCACTCTCTACCCCTTTCTCCATTATTATCAACACAGAAATGTAGGTTAGTGATGATTGCATATTACCAACTAAATCTTTCAAGTCTAAGGGAGCGAAATGTGTTTTGCTCTATGATGTGTTGTACTCAGTCAGCCCATGATTTCCAACTCAGAAATCCGACTTCGCCCAAGTCGACAGTTTACCCACTGTAAGAATGTGTCCCAAATGGCACCCTATTCTCTATGTAGTGCCCTGCTCTTGGTCAGGGCCCATGGGGATGTGGTCAGAAGTCGTGTACTATATGGGTAATAAGGTCTCATTTGGCACATGTCCTTAGTCAGCTGACCATAGGATGTTAATGATCTGGGTGAAGTTGTGAAAGTTAAAATACAAGACAAATACAGTTTGAGTTAATACATGACATATCAATCCCACTGGGCAAAAAATTGGTTGAATCAATGTTTTTTTCTCCACGTCATTTCAACCCAAAACATATATGTGATGATGTTGAATGACGTTTATATGAATAAAAGTTGACGACGCAAGGGAATTTAATGACATGGTGACCGTTTCTGTTGATTTCACATTGAATTCAAGTTAGTTGACAACTCAACCAAATGTAAAACTAGATGTTGAAATGACGTTATGTGCCCAGTGGGATATAGTTCTGGCTCTAATCAAAAATAAAATAGTGCGAAACAAGCAAGAGGGGTGTTGCAAAAACATCCACTTCCCAGGGCCAAGGTGCTAATAGGTCATGTATTTTTGTTAGGTCATGTATTGCTGTTAAATTATGACCTATAAGCACCTCCGTTCTAGAAAGCGGATGTTTTTACAACACGCCTCTTGCTTTTTTCCCAACATTTTATTTTTGTTTAGAACCAGAACTCAGAGACTATTATCACAGTCTATAAATACGCATAAGGTTATATATGTATAGCCTATAAGTTGTGTTTTTATTATAGCCTATAAGTTGTGTTTTTATTATTTGTTTATCAGTTCATTAAAGTTGCACTTATTGTAAGACATTAAATTAATTGATTCTCATAGGTTTATGCAGCTTTTCAGCCACGCAACTCATGTACACCTACTATAGACTACTGTTGGCATCTTCAAGGCTGGGTAGGTTACTTTCTAAATGTAATACGCTACAGTTACATGTCAAAAATTGTAATCAGTAGTGTAACTTTTGGATTACCCAAAACTCAGCAATGTAATCGGATTACTTTCAGTTACTTTTGGATAACTTCCCCCTTAAGAGGCATTAGAAGAAGACCAACAGGACCATCAAATGCAATCAAAGTGGTCTCTGACTTGTGGTCAGACCAAACCCTGTATTTATCTTCCTGTTATAGCTGTAGGTAGTCTCCCCAACCCTGTATTTATCTTCCTGTTATAGCTGTAAGTACTGTCAGTGTGGGTTTAAGGGTCATCCCAGTTTACCTAAAGGGTTGGATGCAGTGAAGCCACTAGATTCAGCTGTCTGGTTTTTACTACCTGCCTGACGACATCTATGTACATATTATATACTTTACTATACTGAATTTGAGGTACAGTGTGTGCTCCCCAAAATGGCACCCTATTCCCTATGCAGTGCATTACTTTTGCCTAGTGTCCTATGGGCCCTGGTCAAAAGTAGAGCACGGCATAGGGAAGAGGGTGCCATTTTAGATGCAACCAGTGTGTTCTGTACTGTGCAACATGCCTCAGGAGAAGTTCGTAGTGGTTTGTGTCCGATTTTAATTCTGTGATCAAACATTATATATATAATGTCCACATTCCACTCTTTTCTTTTGTATTTCATTCTAAGTAAGTCACAGCCTATATGCACAATTTTATAGACTATAATGATTTAATACAATTAAATGTTGTTTAAATGCTGAGAGCTTTATGTCCCTACCAGCCTATTGCCACACTCCCAAATGCTTCACTATGTATTTCTTTGTAGGCTACAGCCTTGAAATAAGTGAAATAATATAGCCTAAATAATTCATTTGAGTATCATGTGTCCAATTTGCATTCTATGATCAAGCCATTATATAAAATGTCAACATTCCACTCTCAATTCAGTCACTTCATTGATATGGATTAAATCTATTTTTATTACAGAATAAATTGAATGAAATAGAACAGAAGGACAGACAAGGCGGTTAAAGGTTACCCAATAGACACAAAGACATCAACAATGATGCCTGCCGTTAGCCCATGACCCAATGCTCTACTGTGTGGAAATTGACCCCCAGGACACGATTCTGGACTATCATGACTGCTGTTCTGTCAGTTTCTTTGTGTCGTGAGCACATGAGGATATTGAAGTGCATTACTATTGTCGAGGGAATTCAGACTGTGGGTACAATGATTAATTCAAAATGCTGTAGTCTGGAGAGAAGGGCCTGTGGATCTGGGTAGGTAGCACACTGAAACAAAAGGTTTCTGTCATTAACCTTAGATGATGGGTACTGTATATAATACACACTCAAACAGATACTCATACAGATCATTTATGCTGGAAAACAATTAACAACTCCAGCTAGCACAGCACTTTAAAGACTGAATTGCATTAATGAACTGAATGACTGTAGAAATGCATGATCATTTGTGTTCTGGATAATGTAACATGCTATTAGGTTCAGCTTTGAACAATAGAGGATGATGTCCAGGTTGTCTGCATTTCTATCTGGAGTAGTTGCTGAGCTGCTTCAGGTGGTTTTAGACAAACCTCCTGTGGAAGAGAGAGATATTCAGTATATAAAGAGAGAGAGACACAGCGAGAGAGACAGGTATTTTCTTACAGTAGAAAGTGCTTAAGGGCTTCAGTCCATTGCATTCTGGGTTAAAATTCAGCCTGCAAACCAAATGTTTCATGTTAATAGTTAGCGAACACAGGAAGTCTTGTCTGGCTTTTGCACTTGTGCTGACGTACTAGTGGGAGATGCACCGTGCTCTAGTAGCTGTTGCCCATATTGGTGTGAGTCCCTCTCCGGTAAAGCATGACCTGTTGCAACAGTGTAATTTATCTGTGTTATGTAAGAGGCACAATATACACAGTTACAGACGCGAACACGCACACAAGCAAACACATACCCACACACACGTTGGATGCCAGAACTCTACGGAATGATCTCCATGCTTCTACAGTCGTGGCCAAAAGTTTTGAGAATGACACAAATATACATTTTCACAAAGTCTGCTGCCTCAGTTTGTATGATGGCAATTTGCATATACTCCAGAATGTTATGAAGAGTGATCAGATGAATTGCAATTTATTGCAAAGTCCCTCTTTGCCATGCAAATTAACTGAATCCCCCAAAAACATTTCCACTGCATTTCAGCCCTGCCACAAAAGGACCAGCTGACATCATGTCAGGGATTCTCTCGTTAACACACGTGTAAGTGTTGACGAGGACAAGGCTGGAGATCACTCTGTCATGCTGATTGAGTTCGAATAACAGACTGGAAGCTTCAAAAGGAGGGTGCTTGGAATCATTGTTCTTCCTCTGTCAACCATGGTTACCTGCAAGGAAACATGTTCCGTCATCATCGCTTTGCACAAAAAGGATATTTCTGCCAGTAAGATTGCACCTAAATCAACCATTTATCGGATCATCAAGAACTTCAAGGAGAGCGGTTCAATTGTTGTAAAGAAGTCTTCAGGGCGCCCAAGAAAGTTCAGCAAGTGTCAGGACCGTCTCCTAAAGTTGATTCAGCTGCAGGATCGGGGCACCACCAGTACAGAGCTTGCTCGGGAATGGCAGCAGGCAGGTGTGAGTGAATCTGCACGCACAGTGAGGCAAAGACTTTTGGAGGATGGCCTGGTGTCAAGAAGGGCAGCAAAGAAGCCACTTCTCTGCAGGAAAAACATCAGGGACTGACTGATATTCTGCAAAAGGTACAGGGATTGGACTGCTGAGGACTGGGGTAAAGTCATTTTCTCTGATGAATCCCCTTTCCGATTGTTTGGGGCATCCGGAAAAAAGCTTGTACGGGGAAGACAAGGTGAGCACTACCATCAGTCCTGTATCATGCCAACAGTAAAGCATCCTGAGACCATTCATGTGTGGGGTTGCTTCTCAGCCAAGGGAGTGGGCTCACTCACAATTTTGCCTAAGAACACAGCCATGAATAAAGAATGGTACCAACACATCCTCCGAGAGCAACTTCTCCCAACCATCCAGGAACAATTTGGTAATAAATAATGTATTTTCCAGCATGATGGAGCACCTTGCCATAAGGCAAAAGTGATAACTAAGTGGCTCGGCGAACAAAACATCAATATTTTGGGTCCATGGCCAGGGAACTTGTGGTCAATTTTCAAGAGGCGGGTGGAAAAACAAAACCCCACAAGTTCTGACAAACTCCAAGCATTGATTATGCAATAATGGGCTGCCATCAGTCAGGATGTGGCCCAGAAGTTAATTGACAGCATGCCAGGGCGGATTGCAGAGGTCTTGAAAAAGAAGGGTCAACACTGCAAATATTAGGCCTTTGACACTTATGAAATGCTTGTAATTATACTTCAGCATTCCATAGTAACATCTGACAAAAATATCTTAAGACACTGAAGCACCAAACTTTGTGGAAATTAATATTTGTCATTCTCAAAACTTTTGGCCACGACTGTACACTTTTACTGTGTCAGAGAGATGGGCAGATATGCACTGGTTTTCCACAGGGGGTGTATGTGCATTTATGCCTGGAAGAATGTTGAGAGTGCTGGAGCTCACACCAGCTCCTCTTGGCTCTCGTCTCTCTGTGAAAGCCCCAGAGTGTGAGTTCATTCTGGGCCGTCAAGGTCTCCAAGAGCAGCCTTCTCTCACCATACCCCTGGGTCCCTTATGCCTCCTACTGTCTACATACAAAACAACAACATAGAGGTACAAGATCTGCTCCAAACTATATCCAAACTAGAATAGAATGTATGTTTTATTTATCCATTTGTACAGAAGGTTTGCTAACATGCCTTGCTCAAGGGCACAACACCATTGCTGTAGGTAGCACCTGAGAAATTGATGCCAGTAACCCGGTATGTTATGTTGCTGTGGATATTGGAACGGAACCACAGAGTTGCAGTATTCCAGTCACATCTTGGCCTCCCGTGCTCCCTCACACAATGTAACCTTGTCCCCAGGCACAACTGCTACCGCATATAGAGAGAGAGAGCGAGATTACACACACTGTAAACTGTGTCACTTCCTAGGATGTCTTCAGTTATATTGTTCTCTCCACAGGACACCTGTCACCTAAACTTCACACCCAGGCAATGTGAACTATAATTACTGTTCAGTCACTTCTCTACTGCAGAAGTGTTGGTTGGCAATGATATGAGTCCCTCAATGATGTGAAAAGTACAAGGAGATGGCGAGATTAGGAGAGGAGACGAGGAGATGACGAGAGGAGACGAGGAGACGACGAGATCAGGAGAGGAGACGATGAGATCAGGAGAGGAGACGACGAGATCAGGAGAGGAGACGACGAGATCAGGAGAGGAGACAAGACCTGGAACACTGGTCACTTAAATATTATACAACGGGTGGGTCTAATCCTGAATGCTGATTGGTTAAAACCGCATTCTAGCCTGTGTCTATTCCACAAGTTACTACCGGCTAAATCTGATGTTAAAATGCCTATTTACTCTGTTCCATCTGACTGTGCAATCCACTGTCTCATCAGCCAATCAATTTATCAACTTGATCTACGCTATAAAAAGCATCTAGACTTTATCTCACATTTCTTTAAGACTAACATTTAGTTTCAACACCGGAGATTTGTATAAACCTTGCTGCCTGTCTCTCCGACATTTGCAACATTGTTTCAATATTCAACGTGCTGTCCCATAGTAATGAACGTGTCGTCAGTCAGGACGAGACAGGCAGACAGACAGGCAGACAGACAGACAAGCAGACTGGCAGGCAAGCAAGGGATAAGAACGTTGCCAGCCAGTATGGCAATGGAATATTTAGAACGAACGACTGGGTCGCGTTTACAGATACAGAACAACAAGACTGAACGACTGGGTCGCGTTTATAGGAACCCTAGATTTATGTCGGGACTATATCTTGTGGAAGGATGAAATAGAAATAGTATGAATAAATGAATCAAAATGGTTTTTAATTAAATAATGTCAATCATTATTCGAAAATGTTGGTAATCCATTGTATAAAATTGATAATGCCCACGAAGCCAGTGTTTGGAGGATACGGTGCCAATATATCCTTCAAACACCGGCTTCAAGGGCATTATCACTTAAATGGAATGGAACTGTGGTCACTTTAATAATGGAACTCTGGTCACTTTAATGTTTACATAAGGTTTACCCATTTCATATGTATCTACTGTATTCTAGTCAAGTCCATCCTATTCAACTATTACTGTACATATACTATTTTATCCTACGTATTCTTCAGATATACTATATATTCTATCCTACTGTACGTATTCTACATATACCGTATACTACATATACTATTCTACGTATTCTTCAGATATTCTATCCTACTGTACGTATTCTTCAGATATACTATATATTCTATCCTACTGTACGTATTCTTCAGATAAGATATACTATATATTCTACTGTACGTATTCTTCAGATATACTATATATGTCACGCCCTGACCTTAGAGAGCCTTTTTATGTCTCTATTTGGTTTGGTCAGGGTGTGATTTGGGTGGGCATTCTATGTTCTTTATTTCTATGTTTTGTATTTCTATGTTTTGGCCGGGTATGGTTCACAATCAGGGATGGCTGTCATTCGTTGTCTCTGATTGGGAATCATACTTAGGCAGCCTTTTCTCCTTTGGTGTTGGGGGGTAGTTATCTTTGTTAGTGGCACTAATGCCCTGTTAAGCTTCACAGTCGTTTCTTTGTTTTCTTGTTTTGTTGGCGACATTTACTATAATAAAAGAAAATGTACGCTCACCACGCTGCACCTTGGTCTCCTTCCGACGACGGCCGTGAAAATATATTCTATCTTACTGTACGTATTCTCAGATATATTATATATATTGTATGCACATACTGTCCATAATGTCTATACATCCAATATATATTCATTCTCCAGACTCTTGACATTTATCGTTCTATTATTTTTTTAAATTCTTAAACTTTTTAGATTTGTGTGAACTGTTGCGCATCATTCGATATTACTGCACTGTTAGAGCCAGGAACACAAGCATTTCGCTACACCCGCAATAACATCTGCTAAATATGTGTATGTGACCAATAAGGAGAAGCGTTCACAGCACTAGGATTAGCTCTCCTCCTCTTTTCTCTGCCCTCCCTCTCTTCTCTCCTCTTGTGTTTCATCCTCTCTTCCCTCTTGTTTAATCCTCTCTTCTGGTCTCTCCTCACATCTCATTCCCTCTCCTAGGAAATTACTCACCTTGCCTAGCTCACTCTTGTGCGTCAGACTGAAACTTGGTGCATTTTGCATGCAGATGGTATAATCCCCTCTGTGTTAGTTTAGGGGGGGGGGGGGGGGGGACATACACACACAGGGCTGCGTTTGGGTCCAGATTGTCTGCATATTCAGTTGGGTGTTTGTCTGCAGTGCTGGCAGGCACCAGAAATAGAATTCCTATGGGGCCTTTACAACCCCAAACTACATCAGTATCATGTCACAGTGGTCCTTGTAGGAACTTGGACCTGTTGGATCCACCATATGGTGACTGAGGTACTAGGAGTCCAATAGAATAGTGCAATATATCCACCCAAACATGAGTGGATTATGTGCTGTCAAGGCATAATTGAAAAGGTGAAGTGATGGCGTGGCACAGGCAGAGTCACGCACCATAAGGGCCATGCCAGATCTCAGTTATGGAGATTGTGCTGAATATATCACTATCTATCCAGAGAAAGCATTGCAGAGGAGGAACATGTCAGATTTGCATTGTTGACTTCATTTCTGTCTGACAGCTATTCCCCCTGGCTGTGACCGTAATGATCCCTCATCCGTTCAGACCAACAATGCTTCTTCCAGTGAAACCATGCAAACTGCTTCAACAACTCCCTGATCCATGATGCCTTCACTCAACTTTCTTCACTTTTTTGTTGTTGAATGTGCTGTTGTATACTTGAATTCAGCCTTTAAAATACAACTAATCCCAATGTAGAGGTTGCTAATAATGCACCATAATCTGTCAACATTCATTTTCTCATTCTTTTTTCAAAAAACATCTATAGCTACGTATCTGTGCCATGTGAAAACAACAAGGTGCCTATATCTTCATTGCACCACACTATATGGGCCCACACTGGTTGAATAAACGTTGTTTCCACGTCATTTCAATAGAATTATGATGAAACAACATTGAATAGACGTTGAATTGACATCCGTGCCCAGTGGGTAACCATGTGGTAAAAAAAATACATGGGTAAACGCTGATTGCCGTTCGCAATGAATAAAGTCATGCTACTTATATTTTCTATGCATTTTTGTCACGATAGGTGGGTTAACACTAGTGCAAAATATATCAGTGTGTGTAAACGTTGTGTATGTGTGTTTACCCTCCACCCTTGACTAACCCTTAACTTCACTGTCTTCTGATTCTGTATCAATCCCTCCCATAAGAGAAATGTCAATCAGGTTTCATTTACAAACCCTCATTTCATGTTCATTCATAAAGCCTTCTTTGAATCCGTTTCAATTGTATCATTGTATTTTCTGTCCTAGAATCTTTGACGTGTCATTCAGAGAAAGAGCTGAATACATCATTCAGAGAAAGCCTGTTCTCTGTTAGGATGAGCTTATTTGCTCTGGCATGAGAGGTTATGTTCCTGTCTTAATAGAATCAATCTGCATCTCTACGGCGCTACGTTTCGATGTAGCGGCAGGTAGCCTAGCGGTTAAGAGTGTTGGGTCAGTAACCGAAAGGTTGCTGGTTAGAATCTCCAAACCAACTAGGTAAAAATCTGTCGTTGTGCCCTTGAGCAAAACAATTAACCCTAATTGCTCCTGGAAGTCGCTCTGGATAAGAGCATCTGCTAAATGCCTAATATGTATGTAGCTAACGTAGCGAGGCTCATAACGAGCTAACAACCAGAACATTAGTACTGAAGACATTCTTTCCTGCTGTGGATAATGTATTGTTCCACCAGAAGCGTTTTCGTGGAACACCATATAATAGATTCCTCAGCAAAGAAATTATGTTTCCTTTTGCTTTACAATTATGTAACTTCATAAACTGTGTTCTTAGTGAGTAAATTGAGTTAGTCATGGCTGCCATGTTTTGTATGAATGTGATATTGATACATTAATACATTTTTGGCTTATTGGGGTTTTCTACTCTCTGCCTTTGTAAAAAACAGACATTTGCAATATTTAACACCAATCCCATTCGGCACAGACGTCAGTTCAACGTCTAGTTGACCCATTTTTGTCCCGTGGGATGCTTTTGTTTGGTTCAGGACCAAGACAGAGATCAGGCGGGGGGGCACCTGTCCTCTGCTCTCTCCCCTACCATCTTGTCCACCCTCCGCCAACCCCCACCTACATGCAGATTCTCCAGGTTCCTTCCCAAAACCCCCGTTCCCACGCCTTGCGTGTGCCTCCACACCCCCAGGCTCTGTGCCTTGTGTCTGGGCCTGAAATCCTGAGCTCCCCTCAGATCCCTGGCCCTCCAGACAGCTGCCTGTCTGAATAAGGGAGGATGGAGGATGGAGGATGGAGGACAGGAAAGGAACCGCAGCCAGCTGCTATTTACTGGGGCTTACGGTCTAGTTGGCCCTGTTCAGAGAAAGGGGTGTCTTGAAGTGTGCCATGCCATAGCCTGGTGGGCTAAAATGTTGGGGGGGAAATGTGTGTCCTCGCAGTGTTGCATCACAGTTTCACATTCAGAAAATACTGATTTCTATAAATGTATAGAGTAGCTTAGAAGGCACAAGGAATAGTTTGTCATCATTCTCTTTATATAAGATAATTATTTATCTTTATGTAAGCCTGAAGCTGCCCATACTGTGACTAATGGTTTCCATGGTAGTCTGAGTGGACAAAGGGCAAGGTCATGCTAATGGGAGTTTAGCCTCTTAAGGATCGGACCGTTTTTTCTTCAATTTTCACCTAAAATGACATAGCCAAATCCAACTGCATATAGCTCAGGACCTGAAGCAAGGATATTCATATTCTTGATACTATTTGAAAGGAAAAACTTTGACATTTGTGAAATGTTAAATGAATGTGGGAGAATATAACACATTAGATCTGGTAAAGATAATACAATGAAAAAAACATGCATGTTTGTGTATTTTTTTGTACCATCTTTGAAATGCAAGAGAAAGGCCATAATGCATTATTCCAGCTCAGTTGCAATTTAGATTTTGGCCACGAGATGGCAGCAGTGCATGTGCACAGATTTAGACTGATCCAATGAACCATTGCATATCTGTTCAAAATGTTGTATCAAGACTGCTCAAATTTGCCTAATTGGTTTATTAATAACTTTAAGTTCATAAATGTGCACTATCCTCAAACAATAGCAATGTTTTCTTTCACTGTAATAGCTACTGTAAGTTGGACAGTTAAGTTAGATTAACGATAATTTAAGCTTTCTGCCAATATCAGATATGTCTATGTCCTGGGAAATGTTCTTGTTACTTACAACCTCATGCTAATCACATTAGCCTACGTAAGTTTGGATGGAAGAGAGGGGGGAGGGATGAACCTGATGGCTGAGCGAATGGAGGGATGAACCTGATGGCTGAGAGAATGGAGGGATAAACCTGATGGCTGAGAGAATGGAGGGATGGAGGAGAGGGAGGAGGGATGAACCTGATGGCTGAGAGAATGGAGTGATGCACCTGATGGCTGAGAGACTGGAGGGATGAACCTGATGGCTGAGAGAATGAGGGATGAACCTGATGGCTGAGAGAATGGAAGGATGAACTTGATGGTTGAGAGAATGGAGGGATAGAGGGTGGTGAGAGTAAAATCCCTTTAACCATTTCTGATTCACACAAAAATATAAAAATAAAAAATGTCAAATTGTGGCTTAACTTTAGTTGGAATAATACATCAACAGTTACATGTAAATTACTGCAGTGTCTATGGTAAAGCAATACAAAGGCCTCGCAGCTCCCTCAGACTCTGATATCTGTAAACAGAGAAAAACTCCAGCCTCACAGTACTTCAGCCTCTATCCAAACAGATTCTGCTGAAGTCGGTCTGACTCTGACATCACAATGTGACACACTTTGAAGAATACACCTCTAGTCAGATCGCCCAAGGTTGGAAGCTACTCTACTACTACTCTCAGGTTAGGAAACAAAGCTGGCCAACACAGCTGGTTAGTAAAGTGGTCTTCTCTATAGGCTGTCTGGCCTGTCTTCTACAGCGGGTCCAGAATGGACAAAATAGACTCACTGTTGATTTCATTTCAAGCAAATGTGTGCTGGACAACACACAGCCATTAATATTTTCTCCATTCACAGTCTACCAGCTAGGAAGTTTCTCCAGCACACAGCCATGATTATTTTCTCCATTCACAGTCTACCAGCTAGGAAGTTTCTCCAGCACACAGCCATGATTATTTTCTCCATTCACAGTCTACCAGCTAGGAAGTTTCTCCAGCACACAGCCATGATTATTTTCTCCATTCACAGTCTACCAGCTAGGAAGTTTCTCCAGCACACAGCCATGATTATTTTCTCCATTCACAGTCTACCAGCTAGGAAGTTTCTCCAGCACACAGCCATGATTATTTTCTCCATTCACAGTCTACCAGCTAGGAAGTTTCTCCAGCACACAGCCATGATTATTTTCTCCATTCACAGTCTACCAGCTAGGAAGTTTCTCCAGCACACAGCCATGATTATTTTCTCCATTCACAGTCTACCAGCTAGGACGTTTCTCTAGCACACAGCCATGATTATTTTCTCCATTCACAGTCTACCAGCTAGGAAGTTTCTCCAGCACACAGCCATGATTATTTTCTCCATTCACAGTCTACCAGCTAGGAAGTTTCTCCAGCACACATTTAATGCACACAGCTGAAGAAGCACACAGCTGTAGAAAAAATGCTTTCCTTGAAGCAGTGAGTCCATTACTAACAAGCTGTGTTGGCCAGATTTCTTCCCAAACGTGAGTGTTGCAGTAGAGTACTTTCCAGACTTGGCTGGACGCTCTGAATTTAGAGGCATATTGTATTGTAGCTGCTGTACTGGGCAGCTTGGGTTTTTCTCTGTTTTCACAGATGTCAGAGCCTGAGGTAGTGGCGAGGCTATGTAGTTATTGAAAACAATGGTCAAGAGGATAAGTGTGTGCGCGCACGCCTGCTTATAGAGTGTAGTCAGAGAAAACAAACATACCATCTGTCATAAAGCATGGAATGTGAGAACCAAGTGCTCTTATTTAACAGAAGGAGTCAAAAGTTATGACAAGTCTAAGCTGATTATTTGGACGGTTGCTTCACATTTGATATTTGAAAAGTATTAAATACTAGAAATACCTTGAAATACATTGATGTACCTTGAAACATTGAAATACCTTGAAAAACATTGTAGTTTTTTTTTACATGGTATCATTTATGTAATGGTAACAAGGAAATCCAGTCCTGTTGAATTGAACTGCCTGGAACTGTTACCGAGGACTGGACTTATTTCACCATCGACTTCCTCTGTTGACTGAAAACCTATTTTTAGTAGAGAAGACAGCTGACAGTCGAAGAGTTAGGAAATACACTTTTTACAAAGAAGAACAATAATCGATTGTTAGAAAGTGCGTACTTTTAACCGCATGGTTCGCAGAATCAAGGTTGCCGCATCTGCATACACTGCATTTTTTTAAATGCCTTCCTCAACATCTTAAATAAGCATGCCCCATTCAAGACATTTAGAACCAGGAACAGATATAGCCCTTGGTTCTCTCCAGACCTGACTTCCCTTAACCAACACAAAAACATCCTATGGCGTTCTGCATTAGCATCGAACAGTCCCCGTGATATGCAACTTTTCAGGGAAGCAAGAAACCGATATACACAGGCAGTTAGAAAAGCCAAGGCTAAATTTTTCAAGCAGAAATTTGCTTCCTGCAACACAAACTCAAAAAGGTTCTGGGACACTGTAAAGTCCATGGAGAATAAGAACACCTCCTCCCAGCTGCCCACTGCGCTGAGGATAGGAAACTCTGTCACCACCGATAAATCCTCTATAATTGAGAATTTCAATAAGCATTTTTCTACGGCTGGCCATGCTTTCCACCTGGCTACCCCTACCCCGGTCAACAGCACTGCACCCCCCACAGCAACTCGCCCAAGCCTTCCCCATTTCTCCTTCTCCCAAATCCAGTCAGCTGATGTTCTGAAAGAGCAGCAAAATCTGGACCCCTACAAATCAGCCGGGCTAGACAATCTGGACCCTTTCTTTCTAAAATTATCTGCCGAAATTGTCGTCTGAGATTCCCAAATATTGGAAAGCAGCTGCGGTTATCCCCCTCTTCAAAGGGGGGGACACTCTTGACCCTAACAGCTACAGACCTATATCTATCCTACCCTGCCTTTCTAAGGTCTTCGAAAGCCAAGTCAACAAACAGATTACCGACCATTTCGAATCCCACCATACCTTCTCCACTATGCAATCTGGTTTCAGAGCTGGTCATGGGTGCACCTCAGCCACGCTCAAGGTCATAAACGATATCTTAACCGCCATCGATAGGAAACAATACTGTGCAGCCGTATTCATTGACCTGGCCAAGGCTTTTGACTCTGTCAATCACCACATCCTCATCGGCAGACTCGACAGCCTTGGTTTCTCTAATGATTGCCTCGCCTGGTTCACCAACTACTTCTCTGATCGAGTTCAGTGTGTCAAATCGGAGGGTCTGTTGTCCGGGCCTCTGGCAGTCTCTATGGGGGTGCCACAGGGTTCAATTCTTGGACCGACTCTCTTCTCTGTATACTTCAATGATGTCGCTCTTGCTGCTGGTGATTCTCTGATCCATCTCTACGCAGACGACACTATTCTGTATACTTCTGGCACTTCTTTTGACACTGTGTTAACAACCCTCCAGGCGAGCTTCAATGCCATACAACTCTCCTTCCGTGGCCTCCATTTGCTCTTAAATACAAGTAAAACTAAATGCATGCTCTTCAACCGATCGCTGCCTGCACCTGCCCGCCTGTCCAACATCACTACTCTGGACGGCTCTGACTTAGAATATGTGGACAACTACAAATACCTAGGTGTCTGTTTAGACTGTAAACTCTCCTTCCAGACTCACATCAAACATCTCCAATCCAAAGTTAAATCTAGAATTGGCTTCCTATTCCGCAACAAAGCATCCTTCACTCATGCTGCCAAACATACCCTTGTAAAACTGACCATCCTACCAATCCTCGGCTTCGGTGATGTCATTTACAAAATAGCCTCCAAAACTCTACTCAATAAATTGGATGCAGTCTATCACAGTGCCATCCGTTTTGTCACCAAAGCCCCATATACTACCCACCACTGCGACCTGTACACTCTCGTTGGCTGGCCCTCGCTTCATACTCGTCGTCAAACCCACTGGCTCCAGGTCATCTACAAGACCCTGCTAGGTAAAGTCCCCCCTTATCTCAGCTCGCTGGTCACCATAGCAGCACCTACCTGTAGCACGCGCTCCAGCAGGTATATCTCTCTGGTCACCCCCAAAACCAATTCTTCCTTTGGCCGCCTCTCCTTCCAGTTCTCTGCTGCCAATGACTGGAACGAACTACAAAAATCTCTGAAACTGGAAACACTTATCTCCCTCACTAGCTTTAAGCACCAGCTGTCAGAGCAGCTCAGATTACTGCACCTGTACATAGCCCATCTATAATTTAGCCCAAACAACTACCTCTTTACCTACTGTATTTATTTATTTAGCTCCTTTGCACCCCATTATTTCTATCTCTACTATCTCTACTTTTTTTCTTTTTTTATACTTGCTATATTGTATTTACTTCGCCAGCATGGCCTTTTTATATTTTTATTTATTTATATATATATTTTGTTTGCCTTCACCTCCCTTATCTCACCTCACTTGCTCATATTGTATATAGACTTATTTTTCACTGTATTATTGACTGTATGTTTGTTTTACTCCATGTGTAACTATGTGTTGTATGTGTCGAACTGCTTTGCTTTATCTTGGCCAGGTCGCAATTGTAAATGAGAACGTGTTCTCAATTTGCCTACCTGGTTAAATAAAGGTGAAAAAAAAAAAAATAATAATAATAATAAATAAATGCTGCCAAACATACCCTCGTAAAACTGACCATCCTACCGATCCTCGACTTCGGCGATGTCATTTACAAAATAACCTCCAATACCCTACTCAATAAATTGGATGCAGTCTATCACAGTGCCATCCGTTTTGTCACCAAAGCCCCATATACTACCCACCACTGCGACCTGTACACTCTCGTTGGCTGGCCCTCGCTTCATACTCGTCGCCAAACCCACTTGGTCATCTACAAGACCCTGCTAGGTAAAGTCCCCCCTTATCTCAGCTCGCTGGTCACCATAGCAACGCCCACCCGTAGCACGCGCTCCAGCAGGTATATCTCTCTGGTCACCCCCAAAACCAATTCTTCCTTTGGCCGCCTCTCCTTCCAGTTCTCTGCTGCCAATGACTGGAACGAACTACAAAAATCTCTGAAACTGGAAACACTTATCTCCCTCACTAGCTTTAAGCACCAGCTGTCAGAGCAGCTCACAGATTACTGAACCTGTACATAGCCCATCTATAATTTAGCCCAAACAACTACCTCTCCCCCTACTGTATTTATTTATTTTGCTCCTTTGCACCCCATTATTTTTATCTCTACTTTGCACATTCTTCCACTGCAAATCTACCATTCCAGTGTTTC
Organism: Salvelinus fontinalis; assembly: GCF_029448725.1. Classification (NCBI taxonomy): domain Eukaryota; kingdom Metazoa; phylum Chordata; class Actinopteri; order Salmoniformes; family Salmonidae; genus Salvelinus; species Salvelinus fontinalis. The sequence continues at coordinate 33,108,280 of NC_074698.1, read as the reverse complement.
ACTTGCTATATTGTATGTACTTCGCCACCATGGCCTTTTTTTGCCTTTACCTCCCTTATCTCACCTCATTTGCTCACATTGTATATAGACTTATTTTTCTACTGTATTATTGACTGTATGTTTGTTTTACTCTGTGTTAAACATCCTACGCCCTAACAGGAGAATATCAGAACTATGGAGAACCCAGATTCATCCCAAAGGCCACTGACCCAGTGGATTCCATCTTATGCCATTAAACAATATTCCCAATGGACATCCCCCTTCACTAGTATTCTGGGAATAGTGATCCATGGGAGGTTTTGGTGACCTTGCTTTCCTCCGCTCCAAGCCAGACCTGGGTTCAAATACTATTTGAAATTATTTCAAATACTTTATCTGGGCTTAATTGAGCTTGTCTGGCACAATGGAACCAATAGAATAATCTCAACACTGCAAACCTCACTCATCTCGCACCCCAGACAGACTAGAGCAAGCGTTAAAAGTATTTGAACAATTTCAAATAGTATTTGAACCGAGGTTTGGTTCTTTCCCCTCTAAGTGTCTCTGAGCCCCTCTGCTACACTCCCTAAGTGGGTTGACTCGCTCTGGCTCCCGCCTCCCCGATGACGTACTTGTGCAGCTTGGGCTGACATTTGATGCGTCATCACTGTGGGTCTCACACGCTGTTCCCTGGGTAGGACTATCTAATTGTCCTGCTATCTGGGTTGGATCTACTTTTAGCACGCTTCATATAAAGTAAAGGGATCTCACCTTTTCTACACAGGGTGGGTAGGCCTATGTCATTGAAGCTGATGTTGAATGAAGATCTGAAATCTCTTCCGGCTAAGTAACCTTTCCTATTGGCGAACTTACAAGATACACACAAGGACTCCCAGCTCTGCTTTGCAAAGCCAAGGGCGATAGCTATTCCCCAACGTCCAGGGTTTTTTCCGCTTTACAAAACCTTGAACAACTTGTACACAGAAATATAAGTCACTATCCTCTGGGAGAAAAAAAGAAATCCCTTGGAATAGAACTTTGATAAAACAAAATTTGACAGGACCCCCACAGGTATTGTCCACTCTCTGAGTGCATGGACCCTTTAGAAACGTCCTTAGAGACACGGTAGCTTGTAAACATTCATTCTGTCATCCCTCATCCAATCAACAACGCAATCTGAGTCACACACGGGCCTTGTGGTCGGTCACCTGATGAAATCCCTTACGGAGGAAAATGGATTATGTTTGTTGTTCATGGAGTCTTATCCCCTGCGCAGCCCCCATGTACACACGGCCCTCCTGGAGCAGTCTGTCTGCCCTGCATCATCACCATCAGTCTGACTCATCTCCTCCTGCCTCCACCCACCGGCCCACAAAATCACAACTAGGCATGTTTGTGCACCAAACGGAAGAAAACAGACTGAAACAGGGAGGGACTTGTCCAATAAGAAACACAAATGTTCATTTTAAGCTGCAAAACATTTTTTTGAAATGTTTTTTCTGTTGACACCCTGGTACACAAGCCAGGACAGGTCCATGTGAATGTAATATTTGAGTTGAGCAGGGCTTTGATTGGGTAATCTGCTAGATCAGAGAGCACCGTTCCAGAGTTGCTGTAATCCACCCTTTATTGAAAGGTGTGACTACTACACTATCCAGATGGTACTGTGGCCTCTAAGTTTACTTACTTAGGCCTACTTACCACCCACAAGGTGTTGTGTCACCTAGCAACTGAATCATAGTACTCAGCCTACTAAAATGACAACACACATGCTGCACATATTTCCTGTGGGTAAAACAATGGATGTTTCTTTGTAAAGTGTGTTAGAATGTCCGGGAAAGATCTCTACAAGTAAAATGTATCATTATCGTGGTATTACATATAATGAACAACATATGATGGATCAACAAAATATTTTGGGGGTATTTTGTGGCATGAAATGAATGTTTCTTACAAAATAACAAGGCTCCGTAGACCTGGGCTTTAGCTTGGAAGAGTGCTGCTTTGAAGTGTGTCAATCTCCTATCAATCCAGGTACCACCCTGCCTGTGATATAGCTTCAACCTATCAGAGAAACTAGTTAACACATAAACTCAGGGTGACTGCTCAAGGCTCTTTGCACAAAGCCATGATGGCGCAGACTCGAGACCACGGCAAAGGTTTAAAATGAGTCTGGCTGATTGATCTGCCGCTAGTTCCTGGGTATTTTGTCTATCCCCGCCATGTCCAAGGCTTTCTAAGGCTATGGTGGTGCCATTCAGTTCTCTCAAGCACTCTCCACTGGAGCTTAACATGATTGACATTGTGAATAGAGTACACATATAACATCCTGTTATGCATGTGGACTTCCTGCTTCAAGAGCTAACCCCAGGGGGGGAATACAGCAGATGAAATGGTTATGAACGGGTTGTACGGTCAGTTGAATGACAGTGATAGACCTGGGTTCAAACTGTATCTGTGCTTGACTGAGCATGCCTGGTGTAATGGAACTAATCAGAAGAGTGGCAAAATTGTTAATCCCACCCATTTTTGGGGCTCCCAAGTGGTACATTGGTCTAAGGCACTGCACCTCAGTGCTAGAGGCGTCACTACAGACTCTGGTTTGATTCCAGGCTGTATCACAACCGGACGTGATTGGAAGTCCCATAGGGTGGCGCACAATTGGCCAAGCGTCGTCCGGGTTAGGGTTTGGCCAGGGTAGACCGTCATTGTAAATAAGAATTTGCTCTTAATTGACTTGCCTAGTTAAATATATATATTTTTTTATAAAATAAAATCACTCCAGGCAGGCTAGGGCAAACACTCAAACAAACACACTGCTCACTGACAATGCTAGACTTTCCAGTCAATCCATGTGTAGATTTTGGGTAGTATTACCAAAGACATAATACCTCAGCCATCTGTATTATACCATGGGTAAACCTGTTGTTGGTTACAAGCTGTTCTGTGATGCTGTTACTGCATCACTGCTAGTGTTATTGCTGTGAGGATGAGGCAGGCTGAGGGAACCAACAATGTTCTAGTCACTGACTGTTCAGATTAATCAATTAGGCCCCAGACGATGGGAGAAAAGGAAGGCTGTTCATAGGATAAGCAGGTTGTTTCTGTGGATGTGCCAAGTGTGCTTGTGTGTGTATGTGTGTGTGTGCGCGTGTATGTGTGTGCGCGTGTGTGTGTGTGAAAATGTTCCAGGACAGATGACAGGTATGTACTAATGGGTTCTCAGGGTTCTCACTGCTCTCTTTCATCTTTATAAACAAGCCATACAAACACAGGTCACGAGGATTCGTGATTCCCCCTCCCTCCATGACTGTCTATTCTTCTCACCACCAAGATGGGCCGACAGCTCCTAGGCAACTTTGCAGTACTTGTTTAGAGAGTTTCTAGTATTATTACCTACAGCGAAAATAACTTTAGGACATTAGATTGGCTCACTCAACAGATATTTGACCAGAAATTTGACATCCCTGAACTGGACTCCCCCATTCAAAAACATTGACGCCGGAAAAGGAGGAGAGGTGGGTTTCTAGTTATGCTGAGGCAGCAAGCAAGCCATCCACCGCTTCTGAGTATATTACTCGCTAAGGTTCAGTCCCTGGACAATAAAGTTGACGAGCTCAGGTCGAGGATCTCCTTTCAAAGATACATAAGGGACTGTAAATTACTCTGTTTTATGGAATCAGGGCTCTCTCTGGATATATTGTCCAGAGGGGTTCTCCACTCATCACGCGGACAGGAAAAAAATATCTTTCTGCGAAAAACAGATGTGGAGTGGTAAGTCTGAGTTGGAGGGATATATCTGTGGTGGAGGGGTATGTCTGAGGTGGAGGGGCATGTCTGTGGTGGAGGGATATGTCTGTGGTGGAGGGGTAAGTCTGAGTTGGAGGGGTATGTTTGAGTTGGAGGGATATGTTTGAGTTGGAGGGATATGTCTGTGATGGAGGGGTATGTCTGAGGTAGAGGGAAAACTTGAAATCGGCCCCGATTAATCGGCCTTTTCGATTAATCGGTCAACCTCTACCGTGTACAGATGACCTGTGGAGGCCAGGTCATCTGATGCAGCACTCTATCACTCTCATTGGTCAAATTGCCTCTACACAGGCTGGAGGTGTGTTTTGGGTCATTGTTCTGTTGAAAAACAAATGATAGTTCCACTAAGCGCAAACCAGTTGGGATGGCGTATCACTGCAGAATGCTGTCGTAGCCATGCTGGTTAAGAGTGCATTGAATTATAAATAAATCACTGACAGTGTCACCAGCAAAGCACCCCCACACCTCCTCCTCCATGCTTCACGGTGGGAACCACACATGTGTATACTCTGATCTCACAAAGACACAGAGGTTGGAACCAAACATCTCAATTTTGGACTCATCAGACAAAAGGACAGATTTCCACCGGTCTAATGTCCATTGCTTGTGTTTCTTGCCCCAAGCAAGTCTCTTCTTCGTAGTGGTGTCCTTTGGTAGTGGTTTCTTTGCAGCAGTTTGACCATGAAGGCCTGATTCATGCAGTCTCCTCTGAACAGTTGATGTTGAGATGTGTCTGTTGAACTCTGTGAAGCATTTATTTGGGCTACAATTTCTGAGGCTGGTAACTCTAATGAACTTATCCTCTGCAGCAGAGGTAACTCTGGGTCTTCCTTTCCTGTGGCGGTCCTCATGAGAGCCAGTTTCATCATAGCGCTTGATGTATTTTCTTGCAACTTCACCTGAAGAAACTTTCAAAGTTCTTGACATTTTCTGCATTGACTGACCTTCATGTCTTAAAGTAATGATCGATTGTCATTTGCTTATTTGAGATATTCTTGCCATAATATGGACTTGGTCTTTTACCAAATAGGGCAATCTTCTGGATACCAATTCATTTGTTTAACACTTTTTTGGTTACTACATGATTCCATATGTGTTATTTCATAGTTTTGGGGTCTTCACTATTATTCTACAATGTACTGTACATGCTCCCCAACAGATGGTGGTGGAGGTAGGCAACAACAAATCCGCCACACTGATCCTCAACACGGGGCCTCAAAAGGTGCATGCTCAGCCCCCTCCTGTACTCCTTGCTCACCTGTGACTGTCCCTTCACGCCGACAGTGTGGTAAAGAAGGTGTAACAGCGCCTCTTCAACCTCAGCAGGCTGAGGAAATTCGGTTTGGCCCCTTAGACACACAAACTTCTACAGATGTATCAGAGACCATTCATCCGGGCTGTAACAGTGCCTGGCACGGCAACTGCACCGCCCAAAACCGCAGGACTTTCCAAAAGATAGTGCGGTCAGCCTAATGCATTATCGGGGGCACACTGCCTGCCCTCCAGGACATCTACAGCACCCGGTGTCACAAGAAGGCCAAGAAGATCATCAGGGACCTCAGCCACCTGAGCCACAGCCTGTTCAGCCCGCTACCATCTAGAAGGTGACGACAGTACAGGTGCATCAAGCTGGGACCAAGAGACTGATAAACAGCTTCCATCTTCAGGCCATTAGACTGTTAAACAGTCATCCTTAGCTGGGCCTCCGCCCACTACCCCGCCCTGAACATTAGACACTGTCACTAGCCGGCTACCACCCTGTACTCTACCCTGCACCTTAGTGTCACACCCTGACCTTAGAGAGACTTTTTATGTCTCTATTTGGTTTGGTCAGGGTGTGATATGGGGTGGGTATTCTATGTTTTGTTTTCTATGATTTTGTGTTTCTATGTTTTGGCCGGGTATGGTTCTCAATCAGGGACAGCTGTCTATCGTTGTCTCTGATTGGGAACCATACTTAGGTATCCCTTTTTCCCTCCTTTCGGTGAGGGAAGTTGACTTTGTTAGTGGCACTTATGCCCTGTAAGCTTCATGGTCGTTTTTGTTATTTATTGTTTTGTTGGCGACATTTTAACAACAAAAAAATAAAAAGTACGCTTACTACGCTGCACCTTGGTCCACTTCCTTTGACGGCCGTGACACTTAGAGACTGCTGCCCTATGTACTAAGTCATTGAACACTGGTAATTTTAATGTTTACATACCTTTTTAACCACTTTATATGTATATACTGTATTCTAATCATGGTTCATCCTATATAACTACTTCTATACATACGTTTTCTATTCACATACTGCCCATACTGTCTATACACACCATTCACATACAGTCCATACTGTCTATACACACCATTCACATGCTGTCCATACTGTCTATACACACCATTCACATACTGTCCATACTGTCTATACACATGCTGTCCATACTGTCTATACACACCATTCACATACATATACACTGCTCAAAAAAATAAAGGGAACACTTAAACAACACAATGTAACTCCAAGTCAATCACACTTCTGTGAAATCAAACTGTCCACTTAGGAAGCAACACTGATTGACAATAAATGTCACATGCTGTTGTGCAAATGGAATAGACAAAAGGTGGAAATTATAGGCAATTAGCAAGACACCCCCAAAAAAGGAGTGATTCTGCAGGTGGTGACCACAGACCACTTCTCAGTTCCTATGCTTCCTGGCTGATGTTTTGGTCACTTTTGAATGCTGGCGGTGCTCTCACTCTAGTGGTAGCATGAGACGGAGTCTACAACCCACACAAGTGGCTCAGGTAGTGCAGATCATCCAGGATGGCACATCAATGCGAGCTGTGGCAAAAAGGTTTGCTGTGTCTGTCAGCGTAGTGTCCAGAGCATGGAGGCGCTACTAAGAGACAGGCCAGTACATCAGGAGACGTGGAGGAGGCCGTAGGAGGGCAACAACCCAGCAGCAGGACCGCTACCTCCGCCTTTGTGCAAGGAGGTACACTGCCAGCGCCCTGCAAAATAACCTCCAGCAGGCCACAAATGTGCACTGATGTACAACGCATTAGACACAATGGTTGTGATATAACTGATATTGTGGAGATAGTTTGTCTGCACTAGGATGTTTACACAACCACTGTGAAGTCTCTCAACAAGTCTTGTGTTGTACATCCGTCGTGGATCCTGAGTGTGTGTGTAGGGCATATAGAGAGAAAAACTCCAATTTACTCCTATTCACAAAACTGAGGAAAGCTCCAAATGCATATTAATCACTACAGATAGGAAAGTTGAACCTTACTCACTACAGATAGGAAAACTCTAGTTGAAACTTACTCACTACATGTCACAACCTGATCTGTTTCACCTGTCTTGTGCTTGTCTCCATCCCCCCCAGGTGTCTCCTATTTTTCCTCATTATCCCCTGTGTATTTATTCCTGCATTTTCTGTTTGTCTGTTGCCCGTTTGTCTTGTCGTCTCAGTGTGTTTTCCATATGTTACCTTCGCGTTAGTTTTGTTTTCTAGTCTTCCCAGTTCCGACCTTCCTGCCTGAGCCTGACCCTGACCCTGAGCCTGCCTGATGTTTTGTTCCTTGGTGACTCTGCCTTGGATTATGAACCTCTGCTTGTCCTCAGCCTGCCCGTTTGAGATAATAAATACCATATACCGAACCATATGCCTCCTGTGTCTGCATCTGGGTCATATCATGAGTCGTGATACTACAGATAGGAAAGTTGAATCTTACTCAGTACAGATAGCAAAGTTGAATCTTACTCAGTACAGATAGGAAAGTTGAATCTTACTCAGTACAGATAGGAAAGCTAGCCTGAGTGCCCATCTGTTTGTGCCAATATGCCAAATCGTTTTCACTCATCATGCCAAACAATGACTGCATTGGAGTTGGAAAGAGCACAAACAGATCTGGCACCAGGCTAGCGAAAAGCTTGAGCTAAATCGGTCTCACTAAACAGAGGAAAGTCTACACTGTTCCCCCACAGCATCACATCAAAAGCAAACAGATGACAATCAGAACAGCACAGAGTGAGCTCAGATGGACCCACGGAGAGAGGGAGAGGGAGAGGGAGAGGGAGAGGGAGAGGGAGAGGGAGAGGGAGAGAGAGGCAAGTAAGATGTTTACTAACAACATATTCTGTTATAGAAGACAGAACATTCAGATCTCATGATGACAAAGGAAAAGACTCAGCTCATAACATTATCAAATTTTGCAAACCTTGTACAAACCTATACATGGTACATTCACTCTCTCCTGTCTTCATTCAGTGTGATGGAATGATCACGTTGGATAGAACCACCCAGGAAGCAAATGTTAGACAACTTATACACTCAGTCTGAGCTGTATTATTTGTGAATGTGCGCCGCCCTATGAGACACCCAATCGTCAGCCGGTTGTGATACAGCCTGGAATCAAACCAGGGTCTGTAGTGACGCCTCTAGCACTGAGAAGCAGTGCATTAGACCGATGCGCCACTCGGAAGCCCAAATGTGCTTTCACTGTATGTAGAAAATGATGTGTTGGATAGAAATGTTAAAAAAATCTGAAATATTGAAGCCTTGATCTCTGTGCTATATAGTACGTTGTAATGGTTGCATTATGTCCGCTTAGTCAGGCCCCATAGGGCTCTGGTCTAAAGTAGTGCACTGTATAGGGAACAGGGCCCCATAGGGCACTGGACTAAAGTAGTGCACTGTATAGGAAACAGGGCCCCATAGGGCTGTGGTCTAAAGTAGTGCACTGTATAGGGATTAGGGTGCCGTTTAGGAAATGTTTGGGCATGCGTGTATCCAACCTATTATAGATTGACATCAAGATAAGACAGAAATAGACATAAAGCATTATATGAAAAAAATGTTATTGTGGCTCATGTTGCAAGACTGCAAGTTAACTGATATATCAAATCAGATGTCTCTCATGAATGCCAGTTCTGGGTGCCGAGATTATATCAGATGGGACACCACATCACACTTTAGAAGTGCAAATGGTCAATGCAAATAATATATGTGAAGTACACATAATACCATCATGCATTTGATATTGAACTTGTAGTTGAATTATACAGAACAAAGACATTCAGAAGAATATACTGTAAAACTTTATCTTGGATTTAGGACTTTGTCCAACAGATTGTGGCCGCTCGGAGGGTTACCTATTTAACTAACGTATAAAGTCATTAATTCAGCTCATTTAAGTCTGGATTAACATTTACAATTAACGTTTGACTTGAACAGTTGCACCGCTGTTTTACATCTCTGGTTTATTTGTCAATGACTAAAGTGAAGAAAGTGAGGATAAACAGGAAGAGGGGAAGACGTGAGTGGTGACGGGCAGCAGGTAGCCTAGTGGTTAAGTGATGGACCAGTAACCTAAAAGTCGCTGGTTTGAGTCCCCGAGCCGACTAGGTGAAATATCTGTTGATGTGCCCTTGAGCAAGGCACTTAACCCTAATTGCTTCTGTAAGTCGCTCTGGATAAGAGCATCTGCTAAACGATGTACAAAAGTAGACAAATGTGTGATGTACAGTAAGTCTTTAGTAGGTGGATTTAATCCATGCCTGTTATACGGGGCATCTGTATATTGACCTCTGTATACAGGGCAGAGGGAATCTGTAACAGATATCTGAGTTAACTACTACAATAACACTAAAATGTTTCCTGTATCATTATGTAATACTGCTAATGGAAATACAGCCACTCAATGGCAGAACAATACCCTACTGCTGGCCTCATTTCTTAGTAAACACCATAGACATGCCTAGTGGAGCAGTTGATGTCAACCAATGAATCCAACCGATTCATCAACAAGAAGAGGAGTGAAGATTAATTAGGGGAAAGGGCAGGTGTGTAAAGAGAGCAACATGTTTACTCCATAGCGCCTGCTTTCTTTTGACAACTGCAATTCAACCAAACTTGGATCAGGTAATCATTCACCAACTCAAAGCTATCTCAGACATTAAGTAGTGTAACGGATGTGAAATGGCTAGCTAGTTAGCGGGTACGCGCTAGTAGCATTTCAATCAGTTACGTCACTTGCTCTGAGACTTAAGTAGTGTTGCCCCTTGCTCTGCAAGGGCCGTGGCTTTTGTGGAGCGATGGGTAACGACGCTTCGTGGTTGACTGTTGTTGATGTGTGCAGAGGGTCCCAGGTTCGCGCCCGTGTCGGGGCGAGGGGACGACGTAAAGTTACAACTGTTACATTGATGCTGTTGACCCGGATCACTGGTTGCTGCGGAAAAGGAGGAGGTTGAAAGGGGGGTGAGTGTAACGGATGTGAAATGGCTAGCTAGTTAGCGGGTACGCGCTAGTAGCATTTCAATCAGTTACGTCACTTGCTCTGAGACTTAAGTAGTGTTGCCCCTTGCTCTGCAAGGGCCGCGGCTTTTGTGGAGCGATGGGTAACGACACTTCGTGGTTGACTGTTGTTGATGTGTGCAGAGGGTCCCTGGTTCGCGCCCGTGTCGGGGCGAGGGGACGACGTAAAGTTATACTGTGACAGTAGCAATATAAACAAAGCCATTTCAGATATCATGTCTCTAAATTGCTTGATTAAAAACATTCAGTAGGACTAATTTACTAGGTGAAGCGTTATTTTCCGTCCGTTATTATTAATGCCCTATCCACAGTGCCAAACTTTAAGAACAGTAGCCATTGAAGCGTAATCAGAAACTAAAAGTTCTGGACAAGGGTCCATTAACTGTAACCTAATGACTTAGTGAAAGGCGTTTTCACAGATCGGAAGTAGAATTCACAGTTCAGTAATTTGTGTATGCTGACAGGACTGAACGGCAGGTCAGTGCAAACCTCGAACCTTGAACCAGTATGCCTGAGGCATGCTGGAGGAGTAATATTGTATGATAAAAATTACACAAATTATTGTCTTGTATTTTCCCCTGCAAAACGTAGTTTATACATTTAAATGGATGTGTGATAGTTTATGTTTAGCTTATTCATGCTATTTTTCTTGAATAAAATACAATGATTTCATGTATTAAGCTAATACATAAATTCATGTTACACTATTCCCATGACTGCATTGCATTAATCTAGAGGCACAACTATTTCAGTACCAGAATCAAATCACAACATGTGCTGGCCAGCTAAGATTTATGCAGACTATATCAGCCATGCTTTCCAGCACTCAAACCCTCCTCTGTGTGATCGATTCCATTACAGTACATTTAGTGCCCCCAAGTGGATGTATTTATCAGAACAAGCCAGCACAAATGATGGATCCTTCCTTAACATGAATCTATTAGCCCCCTAAAAATTACCCCAATTTCATTGGCATGTCAAGCACTCTTCTAGCTAATAATGAAAAGGGGATCTTATAGAAGAATGTGATAGAAGCCCATTGGAACATATTGGAATATATTCACAGAGACAGCAACCTTCCCCAGTGATTTTCCCAGAATTTATTCCATTAATTAAATTAAAAGAAAAAAGTAAATCCATGAAATAAGCTTTCCTTTAAAAAATGCTACATTTCCAACATGACTCAACCAATGTACCAATGCATGTTATACTAACTTCAACATGCCACCATAGAAAGCCATGTTCTTTCCAGTGGAAAAGCTGTCCCAGTGAACAGGAACCCTGTGAACTAATAGAGCGTGTGGACTCTGGACCACATTACTCAAACAAACCTAGTGGACAGATTTCTTCATCCATGGCCTTCATTGTAAAGCAATGCCTCACTCTTGTGGCATCTGAGCACAAATGCACCATCACGATGAACACAAAGCCTCTGCAGTCAAGTCTGTTATAATATCTCACTGTTTAGACAAGTAAATAAGGTCGATTTTTATGGTTACAATTTTGTTAATTTATTTTACCCCCTTTTCTCCCCAATTTTGTGATATCCAAGTGGTAGTTACAGTCTTGTCTCATCGCTGCAACTCCCGTGCGGACTCGGGAGAAGCGAAGGTCGAGAGCCATGCGTCCTCCGAAACACGATCCCCCCAAGCCACACTGCTTATTGACACACTTCTCGCTTAACCCGGAAGCCAGACGCACCAATGTGTCAGAGGAAACACTGTACAGCTGGCGACCGATGTCAGAGTGCAGGCGCCCAGCCGCCACAAGGAGTTGCTAGAGCGCGATGGGACAAGGACATCCCGGCTGGCCAAACCCTCCCCTAACCCGGACAATGCTGGGCCAATAGTGTGCCGCCTCATGGGTTTCCAGGTTGCGGCCCGTTGCGACACAGCCCTGGATCGAACCCGATAGTTACAATTTTTTATCAATATCTAGCAAAAGGATTCATTTATTTTAACTCAACAGGAGCTGTGGATTTATATTTCCTATAATTAGCTTGATAATATTATTTTTGACCACTGGTGTAGTGGGGTCATAAGAAGTCCGTATAATGTACATTTCCAAAAACCAATCCGCCTGTTTGAGAATGCAAAGCCAGCCAATAGAATAATTGGGGGTGTATGGTGTCAATCAACAACACATACAGTATTAGCATACAGTATTAACACTAAGGTAGACTCTAGTGGGAGGGAGAGACACTTAAGTGTTTTAGTACTATATCTCTTGACACAATGATGAAAATAATCATGGCCTCTAAACCTTCAAGCTGCATACTGGATCCTATTCCTACTAAACTGCTGAAGGAGCTGCTTCCTGTGCTTGGCCCTCCTATGTTGAACATAATAAACAGCTCTCTATCCACCGGATGTGTACCAAACTCACTAAAAGTGGCAGTGATAAAGCCTCTCTTGAAAAAGCCAAACCTTGACCCGGAAAATATAAAAAACTATCGGCCTATATCGAATCTTCCATTCCTCTCAAAAATTTTAGAAAAAGCTGTTGCGCAGCAACTCACTGCCTTTCTGAAGACAAACAATGTATACGAAATGCTTCAGTCTGGTTTTAGACCCCATCATAGCACTGAGACTGCACTTGTGAAGGTGGTAAATTACCTTTTAATGGCGTCAGACCGAGGCTCTGCATCTGTCCTTGTGCTACTAGACCTTAGTGCTGCCTTTGACACCATCGATCACCACATTCTTTTGGAGAGACTGGAAACCCAAATTGGTCTACACGGACAAGTTCTGGCCTGGTTTAGATCTTACCTGTCGGAAAGATATCAGTTTGTCTCTGTGAATGGTCTGTCCTCTGACAAATCAACTGTACATTTCGGTGTTCCTCAAGGTTCCGTTTTAGGACCACTATTGTTTTCACTATATATTTTACCTCTTGGGGATGTTATTCGAAAACATAATGTTAACTTTCACTGCTATGCGGATGACACACAGCTGTACATTTCAATGAAACATGGTGAAGCCCCAAAATTGCCCTCGCTAGAAGCCTGTGTTTCAGACATAAGGAAGTGGATGGCTGAAAACGTTCTACTTTTAAACTCGGACAAAACAGAGATGCTTGTTCTAGGTCCCAAGAAACAAAGAGATCTTCTGTTAAATCTGACAATTCATCTTGATGGTTGTAAAGTCGTCTCAAATAAAACTGTGAAGGACCTCGGCGTTACTCTTGACCCTGATCTCTCTTTTGACGAACATATCAAGACTGTTTCAAGGACAGCTTTTTTCCATCTACGTAACATTGCAAAAATCAGAAATTTTCTGTCCAAAAATGATGCAGAAAAATTAATCCATGCATTTGTTACTTCTAGGTTAGACTACTGCAATGCTCTACTTTCCGGCTACCCGGATAAAGCACTAAATAAACTTCAGTTAGTGCTAAATACGGCTGCTAGAATCCTGACTAGAACCAAGAAATTTGATCATATTACTCCAGTGCTAGCTTCCCTACACTGGCTTCCCGTTAAGGCAAGGGCTGATTTCAAGGTTTTACTGTTAACCTATAAAGCGTTACATGGGCTTGCTCCTACCTATCTTTCCGAGTTGGTCCTGCCGTACATACCTACACGTACGCTACGGTCACAAGACGCAGGCCTCCTAATTGTCCCTAAAATTTCTAAGCAAACAGCTGGAGGCAGGGCTTTCTCCTATAGATCTCCATTTTTATGGAACAGTCTGCCTACCCATGTGAGAGACGCAGACTCGGTCTCAACCTTTAAGTCTTTACTGAAGACTTATCTCTTCAGTAGGTCATATGATTGAGTGTAGTCTGGCCCAGGAGTGTGAAGGTGAACGGAAAGGCTCTGGAGCAACGAACCGCCCTTGCTGTCTCTCCAGGGCCGGTTCCCCTCTCTCCACTGGGATTCTCTGCCTCTAACCCTGTTACTGGGGCTGAGTCACTGGCTTGCTGGTGCTCTTTCATGCCGTCCCTAGGAGGGGTGCGTCACTTGAGTGGGTTGAGTTACTGACGTGAACTTCCTGTCTGGGTTGGCGCCCCCCCTTGGTTGTGCTGTGGTGGAGACCTTTGTGGGCTATACTCGGCCTTGTCTCAGGATTGTAAGTTGGTGGTTGAGGATATCCCTCTAGTGGTGTGGGGGCTGTGCTTTGGCAGAGTGGGTGGGGTTATATCCTTCCTGTTTGGCCCTGTCCGGGGGTTTCTTCGGATGGGGCCACAGTGTCTCCTGACCGCTCCTGTCTCAGCCTCCAGTATTTATGCTGCAGTAGTTTATGTGTCGGGGGGCTAGGGTCAGTTGGTTATACCTGGAGTACTTCTCCTGTCTTATCCAGTGTCCTGTGTGAATTTAAGTATGCTCTCTCTAATTCTCTCGTTCTCTCTTTCTCTCTGAGAACCTGAGCCCTAGGACCATACGTCAGGACTACCGGGCATGCTGACACCTTGCTGTCCCCAGTCCGCCCGGCCTTGCTGCTATTCCAGTTTCAACTGTTTCTGCCTGCGGTTACGAAACCCCTACCTGTCCCAGACCTGCTGTTTTCAACTCTTAATGATCGGCTATGAAAAGCCAACTGAGATTTATTCCTGATTATTATTTGACCATGCTTGTCATTTATGAACATTTTGAAAATCTTGGCTCTCTCTAATTTTCTCCTTCTCTCTTTCTTTCTCTCGGAGGACCTGGGCCCTAGGACCATGCGTCGGGACTGCCGCCCGTGGTGACTCCTTGCTGTCCCCAGTCCGCCTGGCCTTGCTGCTATTCCAGTTTCAGCTGTTCTGCCTGCGGTTATGGAACCGCCACCTGTCCCAGACCTGTTGTTTTTCAACTCTTAATGATCAGCTATGAAAAGCCAACTGAAAATTATTCATGATTATTATTTGACCATGCTTGTCACTTATGAACATTTTTGAACATCTTGGCATAGTTCTGTTATAATCTCCACCCGGCACAGCCAGAAGAGGACTGGCCACCCCTCATAGCCTGGTTCCTCTCTAGGTTTCTTCCTAGGTTTTGGCCTTTCTAGGGAGTTTTTCCTAGCCACCGTGCTTCTACACCTGCATTCTAGCTGTTTGGGGTTTTAGGCTGGGTTTCTGTACAGCACTTCGAGATATTATCTGATGTACGAAGGGCTATATAAAATAAAATTGATTGATTGATTGATTGATAGTGGTGCATATAGCCGTAATGGTTTCGACTTGAGGTTCAATACCTTCTCCTTCAAATAGAAAAGAATGCTGTGCCTCAGTGACTACTGAGAGATACAGCTAGAAAACATACCTCAATCAAGGGATGGAAGGTGTCTCTACTCTTTATTATACCATTATCCAATATGAGAAATCGAGAACATTGAAATACTGCTCATTTTTAAATAAACTGCCTTTTACCTCAACTTGCTAGGCTAGCTATAGCACAAAGAAGCCCATTGGATTCCATGAAAATGTGACGCCTAGCATTGGGGTGAGTAGCTGTCAGGAGTGTTGTGAAATCCGATGGGCTGCCTTAGCACTATTTAGTCTTGCATGCCGACGAGAAAAGCAGTTTAATTAAAAAGAAATGGACTATTGATGGAATTCCAACCCTGTTCCTGGAGAGCTACCCTTCTGTAGGTTTTCCTTCCAGCCCCAGTTGTAACTAACCTGATTCATCTCATCAACCAGCTAATAATTAGAATCATGTGCGGTAGATAAGGGTTTGAGTGAAAACCTACAGGAGGGTAGCTCTCCAAGAACAGGGTTGGAGTTAAAACCTACAGGAGTGTAGCTCTCCAGGAACAGGGTTGGAGTTAAAACCTACAGGAGGGTAGCTCTCCAGGAACAGGGTTGGAATTAAAACCTACAGGACGGTAGCTCTCCAGGAACAGGGTTGGAATTAAAACCTACAGGAGGGTAGCTCTCCAGGAACAGGGTTGGAATTAAAACCTACAGGACGGTAGCTCTCCAGGAACAGGGTCAAAGTTAAAACCTACAAGACGGTAGCTCTCCAGGAACAGGGTCAAAGTTAAAACCTACAGGACGGTAGCTCTCCAGGAACAGGGTTGGAGTTAAAACCTACAGGACAGTAGCTCTCCAGGAACAGGGTTGGAGTTAAAACCTACAGGACAGTAGCTCTCCAGGAACAGGGTTGGAGTTAAAACCTACAGGACAGTAGCTCTCCAGGAACAGGGTTGGAGTTAAAACCTACAGGACGGTAGCTCTCCAGGAACAGGGATGGAGTTAAAACCTACAGGACGGTAGCTCTCCAGGAACAGGGTTGGAGTTAAAACCTACAGGACAGTAGCTCTCCAGGAACAGGGTTGGAGTTAAAACCTACAGGACAGTAGCTCTCCAGGAACAGGGTTGGAGTTAAAACCTACAGGACAGTAGCTCTCCAGGAACAGGGTTGGAGTTAAAACCTACAGGACGGTAGCTCTCCAGGAACAGGGATGGAGTTAAAACCTACAGGACGGTAGCTCTCCAGGAACAGGGTTGGAGTTAAAACCTACAGGACAGTAGCTCTCCAGGAACAGGGTTGGAGTTAAAACCTACAGGACAGTAGCTCTCCAGGAACAGGGTTGGAGTTAAAACCTACAGGACAGTAGCTCTCCAGGAACAGGGTTGGAGTTAAAACCTACAGGACGGTAGCTCTCCAGGAACAGGGATGGAGTTAAAACCTACAGGACGGTAGCTCTCCAGGAACAGGGTTGGAGTTAAAACCTACAGGAGGGTAGCTCTCCAGGAACAGGGTTGGAGTTAAAACCTACAGGACGGTAGCTCTCCAGGAACAGGGTCAAAGTTAAAACCTACAGGACGGTAGCTCTCCAGGAACAGGGTTGGAGTTAAAACCTACAGGACAGTCCACTTCAAACATATAGTTTATATTGCCCTAAACATAATGATTGTAACATCATTCATAATCTCACAATGAGCCTGGCAACTATAGTAGTCTTTAATTAGAGGCGTTGTCTAAGCCTGCCTTAGGAAAAGTATTACATTCCCAGTATGTTCTTTATAAGGCTTTTCATTTTTAAATGTTAGTCAGTTAGCAGACGTGCTTATGCTGAGTGACTTACAGTAGTGAGTGCATGCTTTTTCGTGTACAGCTGGGTTTAAAAAAAATCTCAATATCAAATCATTTCTGGAGAACTATTACGTACCTTACCATTGTTTTCAAATAAAATTGTAAAAAATAAACAAAAATAGCTTCCCAGCAAACAGCAATTTCTCAAGCAAGACTGTCTGTGAATGGTCTGAGTGAGGGGTCTAATTGGACGAGCCTAATGGGAGGGATATGTAACCTGAAAACTGGCTGTTACTGGCAGAGAGGTTTGAAACTGTCTTTGTTATCTCCACCCCACCAAAACAGAAATCATTTTTATTCCCCCAAAAGTGTTTAGACGTCCCTCTATTAAGGCCAATATTCAGATTGAAGAACCACTTTGGGTGTTTCCATTATGTGTATCATAACACGTACAATGGGTTTTCGTTCGAACACCAGTGAACAGTGCGCTGCTTACCTTCCTCAACCGTCTTGAACAAGTGACCCTCTGCTTCGCAACACACGTGACCGCCGTCTCACGACACCCTGAACGCAGCTTTTTGATGGCTCCATCCGCAACTTTCCTTGTAACTTTGGAGTGAGTTTCAAGTACGTGCTTGTTACTCTTGGGTGTACTACTTTTCATGGTCTCATTAAATAATGTTGGTGTTTTGAATTGTTGTATTTTAACAGTGTAGGCTTCCTTTAGTGTATCAGCAAATTCTCTTTCTTTAATTAATTTTCATTGAATGAGGGGAGGGCATCGCACCACGACAGCACAGGCAGACAGGTGAGGGCGGTACTTCGTGCTGTCAATTAAATTACAACTCTGACACAACCAGAAAGTGACACAGATGTCAATGCGCAATATCATTTTTAACCAGTAGGTGTCAGCATCTTTTAGATAATGCAGTAAGTGATAGCCTCTGTTCACAGATTCTGACATAGACTTGCACACAAAATAATACAACTGGTGCAGAATATGTGCATTATTGTCTGGCCATGTGATTCAGCACATAATAAAAATGAATTTATATCCATTTTCATCGTATGAGGGCCTCTAACTAGTACAGAGGCAGGCGGGCGACCGCTGTAGTCCAGTTGAAAGGGCAGTACTTTGTATTGTCAATTAAATAAAACAATTTTCTGACATTTGACAAAACCAGTGAGAGACCCAGGTTTGATTTAATATCAGCCTATTGGTTATTTTAGACCAGTGAGTCCGCCTACTTTATGAAAGGGCATATTTCTTCACCAATCAGAATCCTATCTTTACTGCAAAGGGGCGTGACTTCAACGGGAAACAACGCACCAGCGCACTCTTCAGCCAACATATGAAGTCACCTCTCTTTGTATCCTCTAATCATGTTTCGCTTTGGGCGGGCTCGACGCACAACATACCATTAGAAAAATAAATCGTGAGTGGAAGTGCTTGACATGAGGATAAAGGCAACTGTCAGTCTGAGACGTAAACAGATTCACGAAGACGGATAACTGTACAAAAATGTCAACAAAGGACGTATTTGTCAGATGCCGAATCTGATTTTGGGTATTGTCGCGGCTGTCCCATTTCCAAACGGAAACCACAGCTAGCTTCTATACTGGACAGCAAGCACGCGCTAGCTCGTTAGCTTATTCTCGATTCTAGGACACGTCTCATCATTTAAAATACAAAACTGAATGTTGTTTCAGTCATGAGTCCAGCCGGGTGCTCACATGTGAACGCTTATAAGGTGGACAATTGGAGGCAAAACCTACGAGTCATATATCAATGCTTTGTTTGGAGCGGGAGTGCTGAAACCAGGAGACGAAAGGTAAAACAGGAATGCCATTGCCAGAAACTGAAGCAAAAACGGAATATAACTACGCACAGACAAGGCTAACGTTATGCATAAAACGCCCCACACAGTTTCAAGCACACAAATGTAAACCCACGTAACGTTACACTGTTTGAGTCTGGTGGTTTAATGCAGACACATTGCGCTAGCTAGCACACCACAGCTCGTTCATTGTGACTGTGTGGAAACGCAGGGCATAAAGTTACCCGATCATCATGCTACCTGGGAATATTCAAGGCACATCAATCTCATCATAGGAACTACATTGCAACAATCAGTCATTAGATCATGTCTAGCTGGCTAATTGACACAACAGAACTAACGTTATCCTACAATACCTAGCGAACACCAGTCTAGACTTGATCATCACTGCCAGTTAAATTAGTTAGCTTGATACGGTGTGTTACTGCAGGAAAATAAACGCCAACAATGATTACGCGAGAAATTCACTCTCCTGAGCAAAACGAATCGTGTTTAGATAACTAGTATATAGCTAGCGTAGGTTGTGGTCGTTCAGTTATGTAGCTAGTTAGAGCGCTAGTTGACATCTAGCCTGGTGTTGCTGGTTGGCTAGCTAACGTTACCAAGAATATAGCTCATCAGCAAATAACATTTATTGTAGGGTATCAACTGAGCTTTTACTGTAACTAGCTATTGAACCCCGTTCTTAAAATGATGCAATATTTTTGCATGCCAACGTGACTGTCCTTACGTTACATCATTTATTTATGTGAATGTGGTTGGCTGTTTTGACCAGATCCACCTATTGTCACTAGCAACATCCCACTTGTGCATTGTTCAGTGAAGCATGCTCCCTCCCACCCCTCATTCAGGCCAGCAAGGCGCAAGCCCCACACACTAAACCTTTTCGTTCGACCATCTGCGCTCACCCCCCCCCCCAAATGACTTGCCATATAACTATAAATTAGGTTCTTGGCATTTCAATTAAGTCATTGTGTCTCAAAATATCCCGACCATGTAGGCTACTGATAGCAATACCTTTCCCCCCACAATTGTAGCAAATATTAGGCTAGTTAGTGTAAATTGTCAACCTTTTGTTTTTGCTTTTCGGTCCTGTTTGTCCCTCAAAGCTTTCATGTTGTTAGTGTCCTGTACTGAATGAATGGTTCGATTGCTTTTGACTACAACCTATGTGTTTGTTTTCCACTGGCAGTCACAGCACACCTTACATGTTTTATTTCGTTGTTGTTGAACTAGGTGCTTCAGAATGATGTGAGATGGACAGCATTGGTGAGTCGACAAACTTCTCCTTCCTCCTTGCACTAACATTAGTAGTGTGTACAGTAAACCAAATGCTGGCTTGCTTTCTCTTCTTTTTACTTTCCCACATATGTCCTTCATACTAGCGCTATGGCCATTCATTACCCAGGACTGAGTTAGGAAAACCCTGCTGCAGATGGATAGCAGTGGAGGCTGGTGGGAAGAGCTATAGGATGGGCTGATTGTAATGGATGGTAACATGTTTGACTCCGTTCCATTGATTCCATTCCAGCAAACACAATGAGCCCGTCCTTCTAAAGCTCCCCCACCAGCCTCCTCTGATGGAATTCTATCATCTATCTGGATGGTTGATATCCTAGCGCATTGTCCTGCAACACTTGATGTGTTTCTAACTGCTAAAGCTTTAGCTCAACTACTATATTTGGTGAGACCCGATGAGTACTGTACGATGACAGACACGGGTCTGTCTCTAGAACAAACAGCTGTCGCTAGAGGGTCGATGACCCTTTGTTTGTACAGCGCTACAGCAGTTCACTAGAACTTGATGGTTGTTAACACACTCCGTCCAGGCTCTCCCTCCCTCCTGTCCAGGCTCTCTCTTTCCCTCCCTCTCTTGTCCAGGCTCTCCCTCCCTCTCTTGTCCAGGCTCTCCCTCCCTCTCTTGTCCAGGCTCTCCCTCCCTCTCTTGTCCAGGCTCTCCCTCCCTCTCTTGTCCAGGCTCTCCCTCCCTCTCTTGTCCAGGCTCTCCCTCCCTCTCCTGTCCAGGCTCTCCCTCCCTCTCTTGTCCAGGCTCTCCCTCCCTCTCTTGTCCAGGCTCTCCCTCCCTCTCCTGTCCAGGCTCTCTCTTTCCCTCCCTCTCTTGTCCAGGCTCTCCCTCCCTCTCTTGTCCAGGCTCTCCCTCCCTCTCTTGTCCAGGCTCTCCCTCCCTCTCTTGTCCAGGCTCTCCCTCCCTCTCTTGTCCAGGCTCTCCCTCCCTCTCTTGTCCAGGCTCTCTCTTTCCCTCCCTCTCTTGTCCAGGCTCTCCCTCCCTCTCTTGTCCAGGCTCTCTCTCCCTCTCTTGTCCAGGCTCTCTCTTTCCCTCCCTCTCTTGTCCAGGCTCTCCCTCCCTCTCTTGTCCAGGCTCTCTCTCCCTCTCTTGTCCAGGCTCTCTCTCCCTCTCTTGTCCAGGCTCTCTCTCCCTCTCTTGTCCAGGCTCTCCCTCCCTCTCTTGTCCAGGCTCTCCCTCCCTCTCTTGTCCAGGCTCTCCCTCCCTCTCTTGTCCAGGCTCTCCCTCCCTCTCTTGTCCAGGCTCTCCCTCCCTCTCTCGGTCCTTTCCTGTATAGTAGTACATCATCATGATTAACTTTGCTTTTCGCCCCTCAGTCTCAGAGCCCTCTCTTTTCAAATTAATTAACTGAGCGCATCCTCTGAAGCCTCACTGTGTGCACACTGCTCACAGCTATGATCGACACTCCCAGAGGTAACCACCAGTAACCACAACTCTGCAGCTAGCTCCCTGAAGCCCCAGGAGGAGCATGTTGAAATGGGAACGCTGCGCCTGGGCCGGCTGGGTGTTTAGGGCCCCACTTGGTCCCAGATGCAGCATATTTGAATCTCTGTGTGTTCCAACCCCATGGGCTATGCTAAGTCGAAGCTCTCTCTATTCAAGGCAGGTAATCCGCTTCGTTAGATGTTTGAATGGAGACAATGGACGTTTAGCAGTGGGCTTATTTCTTTACCAGGGTCCTGTTCACTAGGGCACACCAAAGCAAAATGTTTTGTAACGGAAAATGAAAAAAATATTTTCTTATTGGACAAGTTCTGATAGTACTTCTTTGTTTCACTCCGTTTTGTGCCTATTGAACACCACAGGAGGTTGGTGGCACCTTAATTGGGGAGGACGGGCTCATGGTAATGACTGGAGCAGAATAGGTGGAATGGTATCTAATACTTCAAACACATAGTTTTTGACGTGTTTGATGCCATTCCATTGGCTCTGTTCCTGCCATTATTATGAGCCGTCTTCCCCTCGACCCTGATAGGTAGTTGTGGACATTTTTATGTTGTCTCGATGTCCTTATTATTGAGCCCCAGTGAGGGTCTGCTGGCTTCTCTGTGGGTATGAAAGAGGCTATTAGCTTTTGGCACTCACTCCCAGTCGCTACTGAGTTTGCCCAGAGCATCAATCAGGTCAACTCAGTTATTGTGTTTTTGTGTGCAGACAGTTACAGGAATTCACATTCATTATCGGAATGAAGTCACCTTTCTCTGCAGTCATGGGTTCAAATACTATTTGAAATCTTTCAAATACTTTGAGTGTTTGCGCTAGCCTGCCTAGAGTGCCAAATAGACTGGGTTTAACTTGTTGGGACAATTCTATTGGTACATTAAGCCAGGCAAGCTCAATCAAGCACAGATAGTCTTTTGAAATGATTTCTATCAAATAGTATTTGAACCCAGGTTTGTCGAGTACATTTTTAAAGCTGCACTGTTCCCCATTTGTCAGCAGTGCTTTGCCCCAACCAAACACTAGTGACTGTTTCATCATCATGATTTGTCGAACTATGTAGCCGCCTGTTGTGCAAACAGGACAACGCAACAAAGGTAGGCAAATGTGTCGGTGACCTGAGGGTTTAAAGGTCCCTCAGCTGCAGAGCTGGAACCTGAATGTGGGCGCTGGGTTTAAGGTCAAATCCACCACGTTTTTTACTCTTACCTCTGTCTATAAAGGCTGAATATCTTCAAGGCAAAGTTATATTTAATGAAGTAATTCACAGGAACTTCCTTTTACCATATGGCTAGGTATACGTCATATTTTCCAGCTTTTTCGGCCTGGATAGTTGCCCAGTTATGTTCCTTCTTCTTTGTACTTTGTTGTGGTTCCCTCAAGTCTCTTTCTTTCACTCCTAGCCCAGCCCCAATCTCTTTGGTCTGCGTCCAGGTCTGTCAGCAGTAATGTTGCCTCCAGTATACAGGGAGGATATTTCCTGACCAGGTTGTAGGACAAAGAGACTCCTATAATGTCCCTCATACAGTGTGTCTTTAATGTGTAGGTAACATACCACTGCCACTCAGTCTAATGAATAATAGGGTGGCTGTTATAACAGAGAAAAGGTCACTGACATTGTGTCCCTGGCCTTGGTATTGTGAATAGATACCTCCTGCCTTGAAACTCACATCAGCAGATGAGGAATCACACAATTGTAAACCATCTCAGTACCTACACAAACATCC
Organism: Salvelinus fontinalis; assembly: GCF_029448725.1. Taxonomy (NCBI): domain Eukaryota; kingdom Metazoa; phylum Chordata; class Actinopteri; order Salmoniformes; family Salmonidae; genus Salvelinus; species Salvelinus fontinalis. The sequence goes on along the minus strand of NC_074698.1, from coordinate 33,084,911 downwards.
ATTGCTCTCCGTCTATCTGTGCAGAAGTTGAAGATGCAGTAGGCTACACTACAGTATCAGTCAGGAGACGACCCTCAGTCTGTGCAACTGAAAATTAAAGCTACGTTAACGAATATTAACCTCCAGTGAGAGTACTCTTAAACACCTCCTGCCTTAGTTCTCACCATATTTTATTTTTAAAGCACCTCCACAGTCACATCTCATCTATCTTCATAATTTATTTAATTTCTACCTCCCCAGTTCTATGGGCTCTCTCTCATCCAAGATGGCTGTCTGTTTGGGATAGCTAGAGTTGGAGGGAATGGGTGCAGGCCTAGTCACCAGGCCTAGTCAATGGCTGTCATCTGTTTCTCAATGGAAGCTCTCCATCCAAGAGCATCAAGGTAATGTAACGCTGCTCCTTGTGGGATCCAGAAGCGCTATTTTTCCTTCTCCATCACTGCTGTTAAAGGGTGACCACCACTGTATGGATCCAGCAGTCCTTCTCCATCACTGCTGTTAAAGGGTGACCACCACTGTATGGATCCAGCAGTCCTTCTCCATCACTGCTGTTAAAGGGTGACCACCACTGTATGGATCCAGCAGTCCTTCTCCATCACTGCTGTTAAAGGGTGACCACCACTGTATGGATCCAGCAGTCCTTCTCCATCACTGCTGTTAAAGGGTGACCACCACTGTATGGATCCAGCAGTCCTTCTCCATCACTGCTGTTAAAGGGTGACCACCACTGTATGGATCCAGCAGTCCTTCTCCATCACTGCTGTTAAAGGGTGACCACCACTGTATGGATCCAGCAGTCCTTCTCCATCACTGCTGTTAAAGGGTGACCACCACGGTATGGATCCAGCAGCCGTAACGTTACACGGCTATTCATTCCAATAACATTTCATCAATGTTTTCCACTAATGGTTTTCATGGTTTTACCAGTAATGTGGTTATCGACAGATGGCTTGTCCTGTCACTCACTGTCCAGGCAGTCAGTCGGTGCCCTCAGCCTCTCTGCTCTGTTCACCCAGCTTCTAACAGCCTGCTGAGCACGACACCCCCGAGGCCACAGCCTGAGGGCTGGTGGATTCTAAGCCATCTTCACTGCACACAGTCATGGTCGTGCATATGAATTGTGTAGCCTATTTCTGTCGTTTTGCTGCCCCAGTAGGAACCATGAAGCGTAGGCTACTTCCCTTGAAAAGAAGCTGTGCAGTGAACATTATTTTTCTAGGCTGAAATATTAGCCGGGCTGGCTGACAACGTCACGAAAATGATGCACGCGCATCGATGGGTCTGAAGGACGTGTGACTACGATTCTGAACTGTCACATGGCAACGACATGAAGCTGCAATGTGGGGTTTCATCGGTGACTCGTTTCCTCTTGTTCTTGATACCATGTCTTGTTTTGACTGTCACGTCTATGCTAATATGGCAAAATTCGCTAGCTAGCTAACAACAATTGTGCAAATGTATTTGTGTTTTCGATAAACATTGGAGACTAAATATAGTTTACACGTTGTCAACAATCTATGCCAAAGCGTCTGTTCTAGTGGCCATCATCAGGGTTGGTCCTGATCGCTCCCTGGATGGAAGTGATGTTGGTCCTGATTGCTCCCTGGATGGAAGTGACGTTGGCCCTGGTCGCTCCCTGGATGGAAGTGATGTTGGCCCTGGTCGCTCCCTGGATGGAAGTGATGTTGGCCCTGGTCGCTCCCTGGATGGAAGTGATGTTGGCCCTGGTCGCTCCCTGGATGGAAGTGATGTTGGCCCTGGTCGCTCCCTGGATGGAAGTGATGTTGGCCCTGGTCGCTCCCTGGATGGAAGTGATGTTGGCCCTGGTCGCTCCCTGGATGGAAGTGATGTTGGCCCTGGTCGCTCCCTGGATGGAAGTGATGTTGGCCCTGGTCGCTCCCTGGATGGAAGTGATGTTGGCCCTGGTCGCTCCCTGGATGGAAGTGATGTTGGTCCTGGTCGCTCCCTGGATGGAAGTGATGTTGGTCCTGGTCGCTCCCTGGATGGAAGTGATGTTGGTCCTGGTCGCTCCCTGGATGGAAGTGATGTTGGCCCTGGTCGCTCCCTGGATGGAAGTGATGTTGGCCCTGGGCGCTCCCTGGATGGAAGTGATGTTGGCCCTGGGCGCTCCCTGGATGGAAGTGATGTTGGCCCTGGGCGCTCCCTGGATGGAAGTGATGTTGGCCCTGGGCGCTCCCTGGATGGAAGTGATGTTGGCCCTGGGCGCTCCCTGGATGGAAGTGATGTTGGCCCTGGTCGCTCCCTGGATGGAAGTGATGTTGGTCCTGGTCGCTCCCTGGATGGAAGTGATGTTGGTCCTGGTCGCTCCCTGGATGGAAGTGATGTTGGCCCTGGGCGCTCCCTGGATGGAAGTGATGTTGGTCCTGGTCGCTCCCTGGATGGAAGTGATGTTGGTCCTGGTAGCTCTCTGGATGGAAGTGATGTTGGAGGGCCAGTAGGAGGCATGCTTTCCTCTGGTCTAATAAAAAAATGTATATTCCGCTTCCCCAGGGCAGTGATTTGGGACATTGCCATGTGTAGGGAGCTGTCTGTCGGATGGGACATTAAACGGCTGACTCTCTGTGGTCACTAAAGATCCCATGGCACTTATTGTAAGAGTAGAGGTGTTAACTCTGGTGTCCTGGCTAAATTCACAATCATGTCCACCTGATCATCCCCAGACTCCAATTGGCTCATTCACCCCTCCCTCTTCCCTGTAACTATTCCCCAGGTCGTTGCTGTAAATGAGAACGTGTTCTCAGTCAACTTACCTGGTAAAATAATGGGGGGGAAGAAGAGATATTCAGATACCAGTATATTATATAGTGACAGTGTGTTTTATCTGATCAACCCGCCATAGCTTACAGCTATAGTTCTTCAATCTCCACTGTCCAAACTCCACCGTGACAAACGATAGCCCTAACAACAGGTGAAGGCTACTACTGATCTCCCTATCTGTCTGGTGCAGCAGTTGTAGCTCGGGGGGGGGGGGGGGTCTGTCTGGGATTAGGACTGGGACAAGCCTTTTCTTCTGTTAAACAGCTGTTTTAACACCTGTTTCAAGGTACATCTGGCTCGCCTGCTGAGCCCAACTGGCTGCTTAACACACACACACACACACACACACACACACACACACACTGGCTGGGATTGCTGATGCAGAATGACTGGGAGATGGAGAGGGGGATGGAGGCAGTAAAGGCAAGAGAAAATATGATCTCCTGCTGCTCAGGTTAGGCTTGGGAAGTATACCGGTGTATTTTGGGCGGCAGGTAGCCTAGTGGTTAGAGCGTTGGACAAGTAACCGGAAGGTTGCTAGATCGAATCCCCGAGCTGACAAGGTGAAAAATCTGTTGTTTTGCCCCTGACCAAGGCAGTTAACCCACTGTTCCTAGGCCATCATTGAACATAAGAATTTGTTCTTAACCTGTTGAGGCTAGGGGGTGCTGTTGTCACTATTTCTGGAAATCGTGTAATTTTTAAACGGCTTCCTACTAAATTCTTGCTCGTACAATATGCATATTATTATTATTATTGGATAGAAAACAGTCTCTAGTTTCTATAGCCGTTGAAATTTTGTCTCTGAGTGGAACAGAACTCATTCTACAGCAATTTCCCTGACATGGAGTCAGATTTCACACATTTTGGCCCCTGGTCTGGAGTCAGTTTAAAGGCCACTGTTATTGCTATGAGGATACGGACACTGCTTACGTCTTCCCCTGGATGCCTTTACGTGATGACGCTTTGAATGGTGTCGATTGCGCAATCACAGCCACTATAAAACAAAAAAATGTGTAGGTAGGAACTCTTTTCCACATGCGCCGGACGCGCGGTGGACACCGACCTGCTCTTTTTCCAAGCATTAGTGTAGCCAGTAATATTTCTCCGGTCATATTTCTACTCGTTATAGGAGTTAAAAACATCATAAGGTAGTTAATTTAAACCGTTTTATAGCAATTTATATCCTTTTAGTGCGATTTTGGGACATTTATTTCTGAGACACTTTGAAGCGCCGGGCACGTTTCCAGTTCATGCCGAACGCAGTGGGCATTTCCACATGGCAAGAGGACAGCTTTCGACCAAAAGACGATTAGACCCAAGAAAGGATTCTTTGCCCAAGATTCTGATGGAAGAACAGCTCAAAGTAGGAACAATTTATTATGATAAATCCTGTTTCTGTCGAAAAATGTTAATCGTTTATGACGCCATCTTGTTAGACGTAGCTTCGCTTGGCGCAAACTGTATTGAAAAGTAAGGATAATTTAAAAGTAAATCAGCGATTGTATTAAGAATTAAATTGTATATCAATCGCTGTCCACCCTATATTTTTTTAGTCACGTTTATGAGTATTTATGTATACGACTAGATCACTGTCTAATATGGCGCACGACATTGTCTGACCAGCTGGGCAACTTTTGTCATTGTCTAACCATGATTTTGGTGGCTAAATATGCACATTTTCGAACAAACTGTATATGTATGTTGTAATATGATGTTACAGGAGTGTCATCTGAAGAATTCTGAGAAGGTTAGTGAAAAAATTTATATATTTTGGCGATGTTTACGTTATCGCTCTCTTTGGCTAGAATCAATGCTGGGGTAATGTTTGCACATGTGGTATGCTAATATAACGATTTATTGTGTTTTCGCTGTAAGACACTTAGAAAATCTGAAATATTGTCTGTATTCACAGGATCTGTGTCTTTCGATTAGTGTATGCTGTGTATTTTTACGAAATGTTTGATGATTAGTAATTAGGTAAACACGTTGCTCTATGTATTTATTCTAGTCCATTTGTGACGGTGGGTGCAATTGTAAACTATGATATCTACCTGAAATATGCACATTTTTCTAACAAAACCTATCCTATACCATAAATATGTTATCAGACTGTCATCTGATGAGGTTTTTTCTTGGTTAGTGGCTATCAATATCTTAGTTTAGCCGAATTGGTGATAGCTACTGGTGTTGGTGGACAAAGAAAAGATGGTGTCTTATGCTAATGTGTTTAGCTAATAGATTTACATACACTGCTCAAAAAAATAAAGGGAACACTTAAACAACACAATGTAACTCCAAGTCAATCACACTTCTGTGAAATCAAACTGTCCACTTAGGAAGCAACACTGATTGACAATAAATGTCACATGCTGTTGTGCAAATGGAATAGACAAAAGGTGGAAATTATAGGCAATTAGCAAGACACCCCTCAAAACAGGAGTGATTCTGCAGGTGGTGACCACAGACCACTTCTCAGTTCCTATGCTTCCTGGCTGATGTTTTGGTCACTTTTGAATGCTGGCGGTGCTCTCACTCTAGTGGTAGCATGAGACGGAGTCTACAACCCACACAAGTGGCTCAGGTAGTGCAGTTCATCCAGGATGGCACATCAATGCGAGCTGTGGCAAAAAGGTTTGCTGTGTCTGTCAGCGTAGTGTCCAGAGCATGCAGGCGCTACCAGGAGACAGGCCAGTACATCAGGAGACGTGGAGGAGGCCGTAGGAGGGCAACAACCCAGCAGCAGGACCGCTACCTCCGCCTTTGTGCAAGGAGGTGCACTGCCAGCGCCCTGCAAAATGACCTCCAGCAGGCCACAAATGTGCATTTGCCTTTTCAGTGGAATGTGGGAGGAGTGCCGCTAGCGGCACCCCAGTCCTAGACAGATTAACTGACGTGGCTAGTTAAATCAAGGTTAAATAATAAAACATTTGGAAATAGCTCAGGATGCTTTTTCAATACTGTCAATTTTGTCAACTTTCTTTTGAAGTTTTTATTTAATACATTTGAATATTTAATACTTTTTTAGAATCTATGTTCCTGCAGTCAATTTGTTAGGAGATAACGATGGTCTTCATTTTACCGGTCACATCATTTTTCATTATGAGGTTTGTGTGTCTGTGTTTGTTTTGTGTCAATGTTAGCATAGGCAGGTGAAAGGAGAACTATCACTGAGGAAAGGCCTGTCTCTACCTCTGTACCAGGACCTTGTTTTTCTCTTTATGGTTGGCCTTGGCCACGTTGATGCTAACACATAGTGGCCGTGTCTGCTGCTTGCAAAGATGCTCAGCAGCACCGGGACTTTGGGGGACGTTGTCATTCAGAGCGGGAAAGAAAACATATGTGCGCTCTTGAGTGGTAGTGGCTTTGTATTTACTTGGTCTCTGTCTGTCTCTCTGTCTGACTGTCTGTCTGTCTGTCTGTCTGTCTGTGTCTGTCTCTCTGTCACACTGTCTGTTTGTCTGTCTGTCTCTGTCTGTCTCTCTGTCTGTCTGTCTCTGTCTGTCTCTCTGTCACTCTGTCTGTTTGTCTCTGTCTGTCTCGTCTGTCTGTCTGTCTGTCTCTCTGTGTCTGTCTGTCTCTCTGTGTCTGTCTGTCTCTCTGTGTCTGTCTGTCTCTCTGTGTCTGTCTGTCTCTCTGTGTCTGTCTGTCTGTCTGTTTGTCTCTCTGTCTGTTTGTTTGTCTCTCTGTCTGTTTGTTTGTCTCTCTGTCTGTCTGTTTGTCTCTCTGTCTGTCTGTTTGTCTCTCTGTCTGTCTGTTTGTCTCTCTGTCTGTTTGTTTGTCTCTCTGTCTGTTTGTTTGTCTCTCTGTCTGTTTGTTTGTCTCTCTGTCTGTTTGTTTGTCTCTCTGTCTGTTTGTTTGTCTCTCTGTCTGTTTGTTTGTCTCTCTGTCTGTTTGTCTTTGTCTGTTTGTCTTTGTCTCTCTGTCTCTTTGTCTTTGTCTCTCTGTCTGTCTGTCTTTGTCTGTCTCTCTGTCTGTCTCTGTCTGTCTCTGTCTGTCTCTCTGTCTGTCTCTCTGTCTGTGTCTGTCTGTGTCTGTCTGTCTGTCTGTCTGTCTGTCTGTCTGTCTGTCTGTCTGTCTCCCTGTCTGTCTGTCTGTCTGTCTCCCTGTCTGTCTCGGTGAGATCGGTCATCCTCAAGCTACCGCCGGCGAAAATCAATTCCCAGTCGATACATGACGGTATCTTTCACAGAACCTCTGTCACCTGCTTTGCATACAGGCTCAACAGCTGTGTCCCAAATGGCACCCTATTCCCTATGTTGTGCACTGTTGGTCCAGGGATAATATGGCTCTGGTAAAACATTAGCACACTATGTAGTGTATATGGTGAAGGAAACACCACCAGTATAGGATATAGTTAGATTTGTATGAATGGTGTCGTAAAAATAAAATCACCTCTTATCAGGTGAATGTAATCATTTTTAAATGAATAGATTTGGTGGACAGTTTAAGTGTTTTGACCCCCACAGTTCATTAGAAGTGGAAGTGTAAACTGTAGAAAACTGTACCAGTAACTTGGTGGCATAGAGAAAATGTTGCTGTTGTAAAGCAACTTTTCTGCATTGTACACACTTTACCCTTGAGCTTTGAGAAAATGTCCTGCAGCTCTATGCATGTTGCCATGGCTATTGTACCTCTGCTCAAACATTATAACAAACTCAATGGGCATCTGACCTCGATTCTCCCTGACTTTCTAGCTTTTATTTGATTGTTAGTTCTCAAATATGGTGTTATTTAAAAAAATATATAAATCCGCTGAACAAAAATATAAAGGCAACATGTAAAGTGTTGAACCCATGTTTCATTAGCTGAAATAAAGGATCCCAGAAATGTTGCATACAGTGGTTGCTCAACTAAAAGTTTGGAGGGTATGCTGCGGGACTTTGAGGGTAATTTGTGGTTTAGTACGGTACCCTGCGTCACTGCTCCAGACCAGCGCAAGGGGTGAGTTAGAGCATTGATTATGCTTACTGGAAAATACACTTTCAAATTTAATGGAAGAGGCAATGATATTTTTATTTTCTCTGTGTATTGGTTAGACTACAATTAGGGTGTGGAAATGTTAGGATTATTTTGTTCTTACTGCAGTACTGTAGTCTACTCCCGACCGGTCACGTTGTACAGCGCCAATATGGATAATATATACTTTGTGCAAGGCAATTGATCAGTATTAAAAACTTTGTGGCTGGTGCCTCCCGAGTGGCACAGCGGTCTAAGACACTGCATCGCTGTGCAAACTGCGTTCCTACAGATGCTGGTTCGATACACATGCCGGCCTGGACTGGGAGACCCATGAAACGACAGTGGGCTTTTGGTTTCTCTCCCTCTAAAACAGAAATAAATAATTCTATATAACAATCTGGCTTTATTTACTAATTAGTAAGAATGTCTCACCCCATGTTCAAGAATAGCCTACCTGCGTGTGGTCAACTATTTCAGCACCGTTTCGCACTGTTCTGAGACAAGCATGGGGACTGTTCTGGATAAATCAATGCGATTTAAAAAAATATATATATATTCCCTGGGTATTGGTTAGACTACAATTGGGGTGTGGAAATGTTATGCTCTTTGTATTGTAGCCTACTCCTGACCGTCAGGTACAGTGCCATATTTTCCTAATGGAATCCCCGAGTTTTTTGGGGGGATAGAAACACCATAATATTAATCAAATTAATTCAGCAAAATGTATTTTTATCAATCCCATATACTATGTTCTTACACAAAAAGGTTTTAAATTCTCTAGTACAGCCAATATTGAAGACTATCAAATGCTTCTCAAAGATGCCCTCTGGTGGTCAAACTAGCACTAAATATCATTAATGGCAACAATGGCTGAAGATGAAATAACGTGCCATAGAATTCTGCGGCAGCCCACGAGGTGTGCGCAGTACGACGACACTTTTACAGGAAGAACCACTGTACACACACACACACACACACTGTTTATTTCTCTCAAATGTTGTGTACAAATTTGTTTACATCCCTGTTAGTGAGTATTTCTCTTTTGCCAAGATACTCCATCCACCTGACAGGTGTGGCATATCAAGAAGCTGATTAAACAGCATGATCATTACAATGCACCTTGTACTTGGGACAATAAAAGGTCACTCTAAAATGTGCAGTTTTGTCACACAACACAATGCCACAGATGTCTCAACTTTTGAGGTAGTGTGCAATTGGCATGCTGACTGCAGCAATGTCCACCAGAGCTGTTGCCAGAGAAATGAATGTTAATTTCTCTACCATAAGCCCTGTCCATTGTTTTCAATAATTTGTCAGTACGTCCAACCAGCCTCACAACCGCAGACCACGTGTAACCACAACAGCCCAGGACCTCCACATCTGGCTTTTTCATCTGCGGGATCATCTGAGACCAGCCAAATGGCATCGTGTGGGCGAGCTGTTTGCTGATGCCTACGTTGTGACCAGAGTGCCCCATGGTGGGGTTATGGTATGGGCAGGCATAAGCAATGGACAACAAACACAATTTAATTTTATCAATGGCAATTTGAATGCACAGAGACACCGTGACGAGATTCTGAGGCCCATTGTCCTGCCATTCATCTGCCGCCATCACCTCATGTTTCAGCATGATGATGCACAGCCCCATGTTGCAAGGATCTGTACAGAATTCCTGGAAGCAGAAAATGTCCCAGATCTTCCATGGCCTGCATACTTACCAGACATGTCACCCATTGAGAATGTTTGGGATTCTCTGGATCGAAAGGTACGACGGCGTGTTCCAGTTCCCGCCAATATCCAGCAACTTGGCACAGCTATTAAAGAGGAGTGGGACAGCATTCCACAGGTCACAAAAAAAAATTGTTGCACTTATATTTTTGTTCAGTGTAGGTTATTCTTTTTTTTGCATGATCTCTACCTGTTTATTTTCCATCCCCCAAATTACCACTATACAGAAAAAAAACTGTAATTATCTCCATATTAAAGGAATAATTTGAGATTTTGGACTAAGAAGCCATTTATCTGCTTCAACAGAGCCGGATGAACAGGAACGGCTATGGATACTGTGCCCAATAGTGTCCTCTTGGTAAACAGACACTGTACCACTCTTCCCAGTCTGTTAGGTCCCAGTGTCATCATATGGTGCCTCAGAAAGAATCAGGCACTCTATATTCCCTGTGGACAGAACATTTTAAAGCCAGTTAAGCTATGCATAAAAGATTGTCCATTAGGGGAAGAAGAGCGGGAAAACCAACAAGACAGAACACTTCCATCCTTGGCTTTGCTACTGAGAGCTAAACGACAGTGGCCTAGCGGTTAGAGCGTTGGGCCAGTAATCAAAAGGTCGCATGTTCGAATACCCGAACCGACAAGGTGAAAAATAGATTTGCACTTAATCCTAATTTCCTCAAGGGGTTTTGACCTACTATGGCCTTCACTGTAAAATATCACTTCACTGTACCTATCCGGTGTATGTGACGATACATATTTAATATTTTTAAGTCTACCTGGTCGATCTCCTCTGTTTCTATCCATTCTCTCTCGCACTCTTCTCTCTTTAGGCCTATTTCTCTCTCTACGTCCCCGTCTCTCTCTCGCCCCATCCCCATCTCTCTCCATCTCTCCCCCTCTCTCTCCTTTCCTTCTTTAGCCGGGGCGTTTGATTGGCAAGTCTGTCAGTGGCCCGTTTTGGATTGGCCCATGCCATGTTGCCTTCTGGCAGAATTCTACTGTGGTTGGATGGCTTTGTACCGTACTAACGGTACTGTATTTCCTTGTATTACTAAATTGTTAAAAGCACTTCCACTTTTAGTTGGCTAAAGAAGGAACTAGGTGCTATCCAGTTTTTAATTTCCTCTGTCTTCTGTAGTTCCTTACTCTTTCTGTTCACTCTCTGGGACTGTGTTTTTGGTTTTTAGTGTGTAATGCATCTGTGTGCCACAGTGTGTGTCTAAGTGCATGTTTGTTTGCGTATAACAATACCACTGCCCAAAGTGTGTGTTTTGCGTGTGTGCATCAGACTTAAGTAATGTTTTCTCTCTTAATTGAAGGTTTTCCAGAAGATTGCAGCATCTAACTGCATCAGTCTGGAAGTAATTCTACCACTTAAACAGTTAGTGGTAAAGTAAATGAAGAGAGTGAAGGAGGACAACTGTCAACTAGCATATTGTGGAAGCCTGCCCCTGCTTTCAGAGGTTGGCTGTCTGGCTCTTTGCTGTTCCTCACCCACCTATGGATGGATTTATAATTGATAGTTTATTGGTGGCTAATGAAGGTCAGGAGGAGGCTGAGATGGGACTGAATATTCATGAAGGTCGTGGTTAGGGCTGGAAATTGCCAGGGGACCTCGCCATACAATATTATCATGGTACTTAGGTGCCGATGCTATATGTATTGCGATTCTCACAATTGTCACGGTTCTATATTTATTGCTTTGATGTTCCGAACATATTTGTCAGTATGTCTGGTGCAGAGAGACGAGAGGCAGGAGAAAAGCAGCTGTGATCAGTCCGGGAAATACTAGCGCTGAAAACATGTTGGTTCACCGTTTAAAAAGAAGACGGAGAACAAGCTCTAGGATGAAATACACGGCAGTTTTGTTTTTCAAGCTCTAGGATGAAATACACTGCAGTTTTGTTTTTCAAGCTCTAGGATGAAATACACGGCAGTTTTGTTTTTCAAGCTCTAGGATGAAATACACTGCAGTTTTGTTTTTCAAGCTCTAGGATGAAATACACGGCAGTTTTGTTTTTCAAGCTCTAGGATGAAATACACTGCAGTTTTGTTTTTCAAGCTCTAGGATGAAATACACGGCAGTTTTGTTTTTCAAGCTCTAGGATGAAATACACTGCAGTTTTGTTTTTCAAGCTCTAGGATGAAATACACTGCAGTTTTGTTTTTCAAGCTCTAGGATGAAATACACTGCAGTTTTGGCGCCAGTTCAGCCGACTAGCGCTCGCTAACGCTACCAAGCAATACATTTTTGTAAAAGTACAAATCAATACTTCGTCAAAGTATCTGTATAATATTGTCTAAACTACTATTGTGATATGTAACTTTATTGATTTGTGTTATTTCCCCGTCACTGGTCATGGTTATTTATGTTCCCATGTATCTTGATCTAAATAGAGTGTGAAAACAAGGCCAATTTCAATGATATTTATTGGGGGGGGGGGGGTCATGTTCATTGGACACCAAACGGAAGAAAATAGACAGTGCGGGACTACTTGGACTAGACCAATAAGAAATGCTAATTTTTGTTTCCTTTTGCAAAATGTTATCAAATGTTTTACGTTGTGTGCCGTAATGAACATGGCCCTGTTACAAAAATTATAGACAGGTGGGTGAGGAACCACAAAGAAACAGGCAACCTCTGAAACCGGTAATCCCTGTTTGGGTCCGTTTTCATCCGTTTGGTGCCTAATGAACACGACTTAGCTATCAGCAGATGGGCCTAGAAACAGTGCAACACTGAAACTTTTCCACTGTAGGGAATCTTCCTAAATGTTAACCCACAGCCAATAACCTGAGATGAGTGGAAATGACAGACGGCATGATGAAAGACAAGAAAGGGGGGATAATGACAGTGTTTCAGTCTCGGCAGCTTTCAAGAAGTCAGTGGTTCCTTTGATTTTAGGAGAAAGGGTTGCGACGACGAACGAAAGGCGGCAGAGCCCGTCTAACTGTTTTTTGATGCAATAAATTCTCTTGCATGATCAGAGGAACAGTTTCCCCCCTCACCCACCCCATACTTGTCTTACTCTTTGATGAAAAATATAGTAAGAGAGGGAGAGAGAAAGCAGTTGTGGCCTGTGGAGAACAGGATGAGGGACTGAGTGAATGTATTTCTGTCAAGATGACACATTCATTTCCTCTCGTCTCCCATACTTTCTTCTCTCATTTGTTCCCTCTCAGATCCCTCCATCTATGATGGGTCCACACCACATCTCACTCACTCCTCTTCCACACCACCCCGCCCAAACGGAGTCCAGGCAGATTATCTGTGTGGGTTGTTGTGAACTGACAGGCTTAGTTTCTGGCCGCTACCCAAGCCTTCCCTCCCTTTCTCTCCCCTCACACCATACCTCCCAGACCCAGCCACCCTCCCCTCCTAGGCAAAGAGCTGTCTGATGGGGCGTAGCTTTCTGTCAGCATGGCTGCGGCTGGCCGGCTGGCTGCTCTATCCAGCCCAAACAAAGGGACAACTAAGGCCTTCCATCTTCACACAGATCAAGGATGCCCTCTCATAGGCCCCTCTAACCATCCTCACCCAGCCTGTCTTCCAGGCTTGTCTTTAGCCTGTTAGATATGTACTGTCCTGTAGCCTGACATTCTGCTGCTTCTAGCTGTATTGTGCTGTCCTGTCAGATTTGTGTGCAGGACTACTCCTTGCTCCGTAAATGTACTCTGTGTGAGTGTGCGTTTCTCTATCGCCTCTGGGCTGGTGTATCACCTCAGTGCTTTATAGGCGAGGGCATCGCTGGTCAAGTGGATAAGACACTGCACACACACACTAGACCCAGCCAGCAGCTGGTTGTAACCCAAAATGCCAATCTCCTGTCCCGTGAACCTTGTCCGTGCATCTTTCAAGAGGTACCAGGCTCCCCTTTGTTGATGCTCTACTGAAGCTACGTTTAAAACTGTCCAATTAAACAGACTAGTTCCTCTGTCCATCCCTTTCCCTCTCACTTTGTCTGTCTGGCCGGACCATGTTCTCTCTTCTCTATCTCGCTCTCTCTGCTGACCAGAGGCAGTCTTGAATCTGCCCATCATATCACAAAGCATAGCATCCTGGGCTAGCCAGTGCCTCCATCTGGCTAATGACCTGTCAATCAGTGGGCGGGGACAGGCCCAAAACTCTCCCATCCATCACTTACTGTGGACACTTACTCCCCATTGTTCCATCACACGACATGCAGGCAGGCAACCTTTTAGTTCCTGGTTTCATGAACTTTATTGCTTTAAAAGCATTTTGGTGTCATCATATGTCACTCCTCTGATCTACTGAGCTACGGATGGTGGATTATTTTACATGTCCTCACAGACCTCATCTGGGCTTCAGGCCTTCTGATTGGTGCCTTGGGGATTCTACCGAGGAGGTTCTGTTCTCTGATTGGCTTGGTGATTCTAATCCAAGGCACCACTCTCACACTCTGCTGCTGGGCATCTGTTGGCTCAGAGGCATGACAGATGACCATGCCTTCCTTCCTTTGTTCGTCTCGGCCAGGCCATTCACCATCTGTAGTACACACACGCACACACAGGATTAATGTGCCCTCTGTGTTAGCTGGTAAAGAGTCAGGAATAGGCAGGGGAAAGCCCATCAAACCAGACCAGAGCCCAAACCTACATTTATCACGAGCGCGCGCGCGCGCGCGCGTGTGTGTGTGTGTGTGTGTGTGTGTGTGTGTGTGTGTGTGTGTGTGTGTGTGTGTGTGTGTGTGTGTGTGTGTGTGTGTGGGGGGCAGGAGAAAAACCCTCCAGTGCTCTGTGTACACGCCGAGAGAAACACGGCTGCACTAATAACAACCATGACTTGAGACGTCGAGAGGCTAGATTGTGCACACAGCAGGGGCAGTAGTAGACAGACAGTATAGGTATGTATTATGGAGAGGCTAGATTGTGCACACAGCAGGGGCAGTAGTAGACAGACAGTATAGGTATGTATTATGGAGAGGCTAGTTAGCTAGACCATGGTAGACCTAATCTGTGTGTTAGCTTGTTAGTCCTATGTGTGTGGAGGGATGCAGTTCATTATCTAGGCCTATTCTAGTGAGTTTCTGTGCTCTTCTCTGTGTGTGTGTGTGTGTGTGTGTGTGTTAATGCCTGTACACCAGTAGTATGTGTGTCTGGGTAATGATCATGATGGTGCTGGCTGGCTGCCTCTGAGGCTTTGCCCTCTGATCTATGATCTGGGCTCTACACCACTGATCTGGTTCATAGAGAGCACAACATGATGTCTAGCCTCTTAATGAGACGACAGCTCTCTAAGGCAGAGTTACACCAGTGTGTGAAGCATGGCAACAAAACATAAAGAACGAAGGACTGGGTGGTGTCTCTAGCAACCAAACGATGAGAGAGTACACTTTTGATTATACCGGTAAATGTGTGCTTTCAGATTGTTTACTTTGGCAACTGTGGTATAAGCAGTATTACTTTCGTGCTTTATTGCATACAAGATGCATGTTATATTTTTTTGTATATTTGAGTTCTTCTTTTCACTGTCATTTAGGTCATTATTGTGTTGTTGATCCATCCTCAGTTTTCTCCCATGGCAGCCATTCAACGCTGTTTTAAAATCCACAATGGCCTCACTTATTTTTATTTGACCTTTTATTTAACTAGGCAAGTCCGTTAAGAACAACAGATTTTTACCTTGTCAGCTCGGGGATTTGATCTGGCAACCTTCCGGTTACTAGTCCAACGCTCTAACCACGAGGCTACCTGCTGCCCTAATGGTAACATCCCTGAGAGGTTTCATCCCTGTCCTGCAACTCAGTTCAGAAGGACAAGTGTATCTTTGAGATGTCTGGGTGCTTTAATACATAATGTAGAGCAGCATTCTTAACTAGACCAGGGATGGGACCCTTTTGTAGGAACTCAGTCAGGACCTCCACTTACTGTTCAGAGTTAGAATAGAATAATAGACAGGGTGACCTTTCTGAATGGGGCTGTGCATCAGTTTTCCTCTTGCTAAGTCAGTCACTGATAGTCACTGTCAGCTATTTTTCCCCACTGACATAAGAGTATTGTGTGTGTTGTTGACATAAAATGACACGTCTATTTTAATCCCACTTTTTAACACAATGAAATGTGAAGAAATACAAGGGGTCTGAATTCTGAATATACACTCTTCATCACACACACACACACACACACACACACACACACACACACACACACACACACACACACACACACACATATATATATATATATATATATATATATATATATATATATATATATATATATATATATATATATATACATATATATATATATATATATACACATACACATACACACACACACACACACACACACACACACACACACACACACACACACATATCACGTCTGAACAGCAGCACAACATCACCAAACACCATTTGATGGTGGTAGCATCAAAGCAGCTTGTCTCCATGCTCAGCTCTGATGCTGCTGCTGCACTCACCATTCTGTTTCATGTCTCTCCTGCTTCCACAGGGTGAGGTTGGCTGGAAGGTGTGTCTACATGGGGCCTGTTAAAGGTGTGTGTGTGGCAGGTTCAGACAGCAGAGGAACTGGACAAAGTACGGGTGTAGTACAGTGGAATGGTAGAGAGATGGATAGTCTATGCCACACGTCTTCTACGATGCTTCAATGTCTCGTGCTGCTCAGTGAGCCTGGGGCCGACAGGCTAGGCGTTAGTCAGTCAAGGGGAAAGTAGAGCGAGGGAGGAGGGGAGACGTCACCCGACAGCCCTGGCTTGCACCCTCAGGGGGTCACTCAGAACAGCATTGGAGCATCAGCATCCACCCCCTCTTCCTCCTCAACCTCCCCACTATTAAATATAGAAACGCAGAGGAGAGGACAAGGGAGTAAATGTCTGTGAGGTTGTGCGTGTCAGGGAGTCTATTTATGATGGTGTGTGTGTACGTGCACGCCCCTGTGTGTGTCCATCTCCGGCAGAGCGGCTTATTGCATGTGAAACAGTGTGTGGTGAGTCACTGCTCTCTGTCTGCTTCTATCCCCCTGTTCACTAGCTTTGGGTCCTGCCTCTCTCCCAACAGTCTCTTCCCTTGCCCTGCCTGTCTCCCCTTGCCCTGCCTGGCTTCCCTTGCCCTGCCTGTCTCCCCCTCTCCCAACAGTCTCTCTCCCCTTGCCCCGCCTGTCTCCCCCTCTCCCAACAGTCTCTCTTCCTTTGCCTCGCCTGTCTCCCTCTCTCCCCCTGCCCCGCCTGCCTGTCTCCCACTGCTCCGCCTGTCTCCCCCTGCCTCGCCTGTCTCCCCCTGCCCCGCCTGCCTGTCTCCCTCTCCCTGGGCCTGGAACCGATGGAGAGATGCAGTGAGAGACGCTCCCTCTGCTAGTACCTGTAAAACTCTTGTTCCAGTCATATGAGCCAGCGTCCTGATCTATAGCCGATCTACTAGGACATTAAAGGCCTCAGGAAGTTGGAGGGCGGGTTACTGCTGACACTCAGGAATAGGACAGGGTCTGGCTGGCAGGCTGCATGGGAACCAGAGTGTGTGAAATGGTGGGGGTAGGAATGGATTTTTACCCAGGGAAGAGGGCCCGAGGGTTGGGGTGCAGGGGGGTGCGGTTGCAGCGTTGACAGGGGTAGCTGTGTTTTGACTGGAGCTCTGGTGCAATGCAGAAAGTTAGGAGGGGTGCTGGAAGGCATCAACAGCAGCATCTCTCTTGAAGAGCTGAGGGGAGGGTCTGGAGCAGAGAGCTAATGATAATGAGGTGTAGGAGGGAATGTCTTTAGAGCACTAGCCTGCCTTGTCTGTCTACTGATGATCACAATCACTTCCTGCATCCTTCCTCTCTCTCTTTTTCTCTCATCTTCCTGCTTCTTTCTCGCTCTCTCATTCATATAAACCATCATCTCTTTCTCATGTCATTGAGTGTGGTGGTAATAGCTGTGTCTAGCCCAAGGCTCTCCAACCCTGTTCCTGGAGAGTTACCCTCCTGTAGGTTTTAACTCCAACCCTGTTCCTGGAGAGTTACCGTCCAGTAGGTTTTAACACCAACCCTGTTCCTGGAGAGCTACCGTCCTGTAGGTTAACTCCAACCCTGTTCCTGGAGAGCTACCCTCCTGTAGGGTTTAACTCCAACCCTGTTCCTGGAGAGCTACCCTCCTGTAGGTTAACTCCAACCCTGTTCCTGGAGAGCTACCCTCCTGTAGGTTTTAACTCCAACCCTGTTCCTGGAGAGCTACCGTCCTGTAGGTTTTAACTCCAACCCTGTTCCTGGAGAGCTACCGTCCTGTAGGTTTTAACTCCAACCCTGTTCCTGGAGAGCTACCGTCCTGTAGGTTTTAACTCCAACCCTGTTCCTGGAGAGCTACCGTCCTGTGGGTTTTAACTATTCTAGCACACCTGATTTTAATAGTTAGCTGGTTGATAAACTGAATCAAGTTGGAGGTAAAACCTACAGGAGGATAGCTCTCCAGGAACATGGTTGGAGTTAAACCCAACAGGAGGGTAGCTCTCCAGGAACAGGGTTGGGGAGTGCCCTGGCTAGCCTGTCTGTGTTATCAAGCTCCAGTCTGAATGTGATTCTCCTGCGCCTGTCACTATTAGACCCCGCCCCCCTCCATTAGATCCCATTCATCCCAGTGTGATAAGCCCACGCCAGACTGAATGAAAACAGAGCTTAGTGTATGTGGCCCTGAATGTCCAGCTTACTGCACCATCATCAATCCTCCCCGGGCTCCTAAGGCTGTGCAACAACATAGACGTGCGCGTGTGTGTCCTATTTCAGTGATATGATGATATAACTGCAATATTATGTCACCACGTGGCAGTCATAACCGTGTAGGTGGACAATAGTCTAGTCTTCTCTCACAGTGTATCTGGTCCTTCTATGATGAGGTGTTTGTAGTGGCTGCAGCCTGCCGGCAGCATTACTCTGGGCTCTGTGGAGATGACATGGGAGGAAAATCAGACCGGGATAGCTGTCAGTGCAGCTCTTTTCCTGACACGCCCCCTGCTGGCCAGAACTGCACAATGCAGCTCTTTCACCATGCTGACCTATGGCACCCGGTGATTTGCCTGTCACTGGAGTTAGTGTTTCCCAAATATATATTTTCTTACTTGTGAGGGAGCAAAGCATTGGGAAGCAACATCCAGTGATGCAAACAACATTCAAGCAAAACCAACAAAGGCACCAATTTGTGTGAGGTGGGAAGCCATAGCTAGACCGGCTAAATGACTAAGTTCTAGCTGGGGAAACAAGCTGCCACCTCAATGCCACATTGGCAGACGGATAGAAAGGCAGTAAATGCATTGACATTACACTGTGGCCTGTCTCTGAGTCATGAGTCTGTTTCTCACAGTGACTGTTTCCTTGTGTTCCCTCTCCTAACCAGTCACACTGTGTTTCATAGCGATATAATGTGGAGGACGTGAAACTGAGACAAGGCTGGATCTTTTATGACCCCTTTACAATGGTTCTCCATGCTGTCGTAATGGTGTCGGGTTGTTTCATTGTGTTGCTGTTCGCCAGGTGACTGTAGCTTACCTTTTGTGTGGAGGTGTTCTTTGCGTTAGGGCTAATACCTTGGGGGGGGGGGGGGTGTCAGTGAGCGTCATGTCAGGGGTTACTGTGTTCTTACTATCTCTTACTCACATTTCTAGAAACATGGTTGAAATGGATGCTAAACTGCACATTTTACTCTTTAATGTGTCTCCTGCTCTATTCCACCTTTCTTTCCTCCCCCTCTCCATCCCTCTGCCCAGCGGGTGACGTAGTGACACGCCTGTGTCCTGATGGCTTTGATTAGAGCTCTCTTTCTCTCTCACCTCTCCTTTCTGTCGCTCCGTCTTTGACTCTCCTCTCTCTCTCCTTCATCTCGCTTCTCTGTCCATCTTTCCTCTCTCACTCTCTCTCATTTCTCCATCTCTCCCCTCTCTCCATTCCTCCCCTCCATTCCATCACTCTCCATCCCGCTATCCCTCCTATCTCTCTCCATCTCCTGTATTCATCACTACAACACAGTACAGAGCTCCTCCATGTGGTTGCTTTGTCAGTCCCATCAGCTTCAGACATGGCTATGGGACTGTCTTCAGTCAGAGCAGCATCAGGGCTATGGGACTGTCTTCAGTCAGAGCAGCATCAGGGCTATGGGACTGTCTTCAGTCAGAGCAGCATCAGGGCTATGGGACTGTCTTCAGTCAGAGCAGCATCAGGGCTATGGGACTGTCTTCAGTCAGAGCAGCATCAGGGCTATGGGCCTGTCTTCAGTCAGAGCAGCATCAGGGCTATGGGACTGTCTTCAGTCAGAGCAGCATCAGGGCTATGGGACTGTCTTCGGTCATCAGAGCAGCATCAGGGCTATGGGACTGTCTTCGGTCATCAGAGCAGCATCAGGGCTATGGGACTGTCTTCGGTCATCAGAGCAGCATCGGGGCTATGGGACTGTCTTCAGTCAGAGCAGCATCAGGGCTATGGGACTGTCTTCAGTCAGAGCAGCATCGGGGCTATGGGACTGTCTTCGGTCATCAGAGCAGCATCAGGGCTATGGGACTGTCTTCAGTCAGAGCAGCATCGGGGCTATGGGACTGTCTTCGGTCATCAGAGCAGCACCGGGGCTATGGGACCGTCTTCGGTCATCAGAGCAGCATCGGGGCTATGGGACCGTCTTCGGTCATCAGAGCAGCACCGGGGCTATGGGACCGTCTTCGGTCATCAGAGCAGCACCGGGGCTATGGGACCGTCTTCGGTCATCAGAGCAGCACCGGGGCTATGGGACCGTCTTCGGTCATCAGAGCAGCATCGGGGCTATGGGACTGTCTTCGGTCATCAGAGCAGCACCGGGGCTATGGGACCGTCTTCGGTCATCAGAGCAGCACCGGGGCTATGGGACCGTCTTCGGTCATCGGGGCTGTGGGACCGTCTTCGGTCATCGGGGCTGTGGGACCGTCTTCGGTCATCGGGGCTGTGGGACCGTCTTCGGTCATCGGGGCTGTGGGACCGTCTTCGGTCATCGGGGCTGTGGGACCGTCTTCGGTCATCGGGGCTGTGGGACCGTCATCGGGGCTGTGGGACCGTCGTCGGGACTGTGGGACCGTCTGCGGTCGTCGGGGCTGTGGGACCATCAGGGCTGTGGGACCATCAGGGCTGTGGGACCATCAGGGCTGTGGGACCGTCTTCGGTCATCGGGGCTGTGGGACCATCGGGGCTGTGGGACGGTCGTCGGTCATCGGGGCTGTGGGACCGTCTTCGGTCATCGGGGCTGTGGGACCGTCTTCGGTCATCGGGGCTGTGGGACCGTCTTCGGTCATCGGGGCTGTGGGACCGTCTTCGGTCATCGGGGCTGTGGGACCGTCTTCGGTCATCGGGGCTGTGGGACCATCGGGGCTGTGGGACCATCGGGGCTGTGGGACCATCGGGGCTGTGGGACCGTCTTCGGTCATCGGGGCTGTGGGACCATCGGGGCTGTGGGACGGTCGTCGGTCATCGGGGCTGTGGGACCGTCTTCGGTCATCGGGGCTGTGGGACCGTCTTCGGTCATCGGGGCTGTGGGACCGTCTTCGGTCATCGGGGCTGTGGGACCGTCTTCGGTCATCGGGGCTGTGGGACCGTCTTCGGTCATCGGGGCTGTGGGACCGTCTTCGGTCATCGGGGCTGTGGGACCATCGGGGCTGTGGGACCATCGGGGCTGTGGGACCATCGGGGCTGTGGGACCATCGGGGCTGTGGGACCATCGGGGCTGTGGGACCATCGGGGCTGTGGGACCATCGGGGCTGTGGGACCATCGGGGCTGTGGGACCATCGGGGCTGTGGGACCGTCTTCGGTCATCGGGGCTGTGGGACCGTCTTCGGTCATCGGGGCTGTGGGACCGTCTTCGGTCATCGGGGCTGTGGGACCGTCTTCGGTCATCGGGGCTGTGGGACCGTCTTCGGTCATCGGGGCTGTGGGACCATCAGGGCTGTGGGACCATCAGGGCTGTGGGACCGTCTTCGGTCATCGGGGCTGTGGGACCATCGGGGCTGTGGGACGGTCGTCGGTCATCGGGGCTGTGGGACCGTCTTCGGTCATCGGGGCTGTGGGACCATCGGGGCTGTGGGACCATCGGGGCTGTGGGATCGTCTTCGGTCATCGGGGCAGTGGGACCGTCTTCGGTCATCGGGGCAGTGGGACCGTCTTCGGTCATCGGGGCAGTGGGACCGTCTTCGGTCATCGGGGCAGTGGGACCGTCTTCGGTCATCGGGGCAGTGGGACCGTCTTCGGTCATCGGGGCAGTGGGACCGTCTTCGGTCATCGGGGCTGTGGGACCGTCTTCGGTCATCGGGGCTGTGGGACCGTCTTCGGTCATCGGGGCAGTGGGACCGTCTTCGGTCATCGGGGCAGTGGGACCGTCTTCGGTCATCGGGGCAGTGGGACCGTCTTCGGTCATCGGGGCAGTGGGACCGTCTTCGGTCATCGGGGCAGTGGGACCGTCTTCGGTCATCGGGGCAGTGGGACCGTCTTCGGTCATCGGGGCAGTGGGACCGTCTTCGGTCATCGGGGCTGTGGGACCGTCTTCGGTCATCGGGGCAGTGGGACCGTCTTCGGTCATCGGGGCTGTGGGACCATCGGGGCTGTGGGACCGTCTTCGGTCATCGGGGCTGTGGGACCATCGGGGCAGTGGGACCGTCTTCGGTCATCGGGGCTGTGGGACCATCGGGGCAGTGGGACCGTCTTCGGTCATCGGGGCTGTGGGACCGTCTTCGGTCATCGGGGCTGTGGGACCGTCTTCGGTCATCGGGGCTGTGGGACCATCGGGGCTGTGGGACCATCGGGGCTGTGGGACCATCGGGGCTGTGGGACCATCGGGGCTGTGGGACCATCGGGGCTGTGGGACGGTCGTCGGTCTCCTCGCTCTGTCTTTTTTCAGTTGATCCCTTTCCCTCCCATGTTTTCTCTCTCTGCTGTTTTCTCTATTTGTTCGTACAGCACATCTCTACTCTATCACATCTTCACTCTGTCTCCGTCTCTCTCACTCTCTCTCCGTCTCTCTTTGTCTCTGTCTGTCTGTGTCGCTCGCTGGCTTGCTCTCTCTCTCTTACACACACACACACACACACACACACATACACACATACACACACACATACACACACACACACACACACACACACACACACACACACACACACACACACACACACACACACACACACACACACACACACACACACACACACACACACACACACAACCCCCCCTCACTTCACCACGTCCCCCTCTCCTCTCCCTGTGGCCTCAGGCCCTTCAGAGCTCAGTGTGGCAGGTCCACTAAAGACCAGGCATTCGAATGGTTCTATAAATCCCTCGGTCGTCTCTGAGGCACTGCGTCACACTCACACACTCCAGCTGCTGTCAGTGTGTCAAAGATGCTTTCTCCTACCATGCATGAATCCAATCAGGAGCATGGTGTGCTGTGTGGACAAGCAGAATGTCTGCTTTTATATATTGGACCACATGGGGTTTCTCAAAGGGCCCAACCATCACCACTCTGTCTGCCTTCATCTTAGGACTGTTACAGTGACTGTAATCGTCATACCGGCGGTCACAAGTCATGACCGCAGTCAAATTACACGTAAACGTTTAGTCATGGTAACTAAGCTTCTCCAAAGCTTCGCTCTGATGCTGCTGATGGTCATTAGTAGCCTACCAAACTTGCTTATCTGCCAGTCGCTTGTGGCCTGGTACTCAGCGTTCTGTTGTCCTTCTAATCACTCTGACATAAATGTAATCCAGAATCTAATCAAACACACGAGAGCCCATGAGCTCATGTTGCACAACATCTCCATAGGCTATTCAAATGATGTGAGAAAACAGTGATGGCCTCTACTAAAAAGAGGATCCATTCAGCTTTCTATAGGCTAGGCCCACCTTTATCTATTTATCAACATTCCTTATATTAAACACAGTGCTTCCTTTACAACAGGAGTAGCCTACCTGGCTGGCACGGAAAATAACCGCGGGAAAAGCGTCCTTCATTCGCTATTTAAGTGCGTACCGTGACATGTATTTCCCCCCTAGCTCCAGTTGTGACAGGTGCATGATAATGGTCCATTCTAAATCCAAACTAGTTTCACACACAGGCCTATATTATTTAGTATATGTAAAGACAAGATTTGCTTGAGAATAGTCTGATGGGTGACAATAGTATCACTTGAGAATGATGTATTGTTATTTGTGAATGATGCCCAGCGTGTTCAGCATGTGCAATCAAAGGCAAGAAGCTGAGCATGACTTTTTTTCAAACTTTTTCAAATCATTGTTGCACACATCCTGTAGCCTAGCCCATTAGCCTATATGTTTTGATAAGGTTTGTATCACAACTGAAGTTGGCAACAACAAAACAACATGCCTAGGAGCCCTGGAACACGGTTGGAGAGCAGATAGCCTAGTTTAACGTCTTATAAGCCCATGTGGAAACAGAGTTTTTACTGGTCGCTATTTAGAAGAGGATCCCAGCTTTCTCATGCTGCTGTACTTATTGCTTAAATGAAGCACATTAATCCACTTTACAACTGGTGTAGCCTACCAGGCATACATAGGCACTGCGCAAGTTTCAAGTTTGAGGAAGCAAATGTTCACCATAAAAATGCGACCTTACACGGAACCCAAACCGGCTGCACACGTGCCTTATCGTGCATAAATGTATTTTGTCCCCCCACACCAAACGCGATCACGACACGCAGGTTAAAATATCAAGACAAACTCTAAACCAATGACATTAATTTAGTGACAGGTCGAAAAGCATTAAACATGTATGGCAATTTAGCTAGCAAGTGCAAGCTAACTTTAATTTGTCATATTTAGCTAGCTTGCTGTTGCTAGCTAATTTGTCCTGGGATATAAACATTGTGTTGTTATTTTACCTGAAATGCTCAAGGTCCTCTACTCCACCAATTAATCCACACATAAAACAGCCAACCGAATCGTTTCTAGTCATCTCTCCTCCTTCCAGGCTTATATGGTGATGGCATCTAAACTTTCACTGTATTACCACGACAACCGGCAACAAAGTTTGTCTTTCAATCCCCCACGTGGGTATAACCAATGAGGAGATGGCACGTGGGTACCTGCTTCTGTAAACCAATGAGGAGATTGGAGAGGCAGGACTTTCAGCACGATCTACGTCAGAAATAGGAATAACTTCTATTTTAGCCCTTGGCAACGCAACGCAACGCAGACGCTCGTTGGCGCGCACAAGCAGTGTGGGTGCAATAATTGAATAACATGGATTTCTACCTTTATTTTGCGACGCTCGCGCACGCAATGTGTCCCGTCTGGTAGGCATGTTATAATAAAGCATTCCATGAATCATCACGTTTGCAAACTTATGTACGATAACCTACTATTCGTAATGTGATGAGTAGATTGGATAGTAATTTAAGCTAATAAAATGACTTAACTATTTTGGCTGAGCACGTATAGAGTAGACCTAGGCTGTATCAGATACGCTTCTTCATTCTTTACATGAGAAAAATGTGGCCTTTTCATAAACACATTTCATTAATTTCTACTACACTTTATATGACTGTAGACGTTAGCAGAATCTTTTTTAATCTGTCAAATTATAAGGTAGCCTACTCTGCTGACAGACACAGATCAGTAAAACCAACGATGTCCATATAATAGGCCTACCAGAAGGGGAGACACAAATACATATATAATATATATAATATAACAAATAAATAGAAACACTGAACCCCATAATGACAATGAAAATACATTAGTCTTTTAATTGTCTTCTCTCTATAACCATTTGCTTTCCAAATAATGTTTTCCCGTGATTGTATTTTGAAATATTACAATATGCCTGGCTTCTTGGCCTCTACTTTTCACAGATAGTCGCAACCAAACAATAATCTGCCCAAATTGCGCCTTTCCTTCCGACTGTAGGCAATATATTTTAAATATATATATTTTTAAATAAGCTAATGATCCTCTGTCGCCAAATCATGCTATAGTTTCTTATTTTGAAGTATTACATGTATAGAAAGGATTAGGCTAATAAATAGGCTAAATAATTTTGGCAATTCAATTGACTTTAAGGAAAGCTTCCCCTAGCCTTATGGACACGCCGCCTATGGTTGAATATTAAAAACCTAACCACACATAACATCCATTTTCTATTTGAGTGCAAGCTACGATGACATATTTTTTCCCAATGCTCAGAAGATGTCAATGTATATTCCTTTTTTATTCTGACTCTCTCTCTCAACCCCTTCTCTCTCTCCATCCCCTCCCTTTCTTCCCCCCTCTCTCGCCACCTTCCATTTCATCCTTCTCTTTGTCTCTCTCGCCCCCTGCAGGCCAAATCATGTATCTGTCACATGTGCGGCGCCCACCTGAACCGGCTCCACTCCTGTCTCTCCTGCGTCTTCTTCGGCTGCTTCACCAAGAAACACATCCACGAGCACGCCAAAAACAAACGACACAACCTAGGTAAAATGTGCACGTGCTAGCTTATGTTGTCATGTCCACACACACACACACACACACACACACACACACACACACACACACACACACACAGACACACAAAGACACACACACACACACACAAAGACACAGGCAGATTCAGGCCTCTCTGCCTGAGAGAACTGTCCTTTTCAGAGACATTGAGCAGAACCCGTCCTTCTCCGTAGTATTAACGTTCTACTGGGAGCCAGTACTTAGTCTCTCTAAGCCTGTCTGTTCCCCAGTCAGCTCTGTGGGAGGGCTAGACATGTTTAATCCTCAACCACATAGAGTATGAATGACCCTGTGATTCTTACATGGTAATTATCAAAGTCTAAGTCTCTGTTTTCTATTTAGTGCACTACGTTTGACCGGGGTCCACAAGGCTCTGGTAAGAAGTAGTGCACTGAAGGGAACGTGGTGCCGTTTGGGACGCTGGCGTAGAAATATCACAGATCCATTGGAATTTCCATTTTATTATATTTCTATGGTAGTTATGGGTCTATATACAGTACTAACAAGTAAAAATAGGTAATTGCTGTGGTTGTGATATTGTCTGAGGAGAATGGTGACAGATGAGTGAGAGGTGGTAATGCTAGGGTAATCTGTTAGGGGGTGATAAAGGTTAGAAGGTCCTTCTGAGGGGGGCGGTGTCACAGTAAGGTTTTGATCTATACACACACGCTGACACCGCCCCACACACACACACTGAGCCGTATCGGTCGTTCAGTGGGGTGTCACAGTAAGGTTGTGATCTATACACACGCACACTCTGACACACACACACTGAGCCGTGTCTGTCGTTCAGAGGGGTGTCACAGTAAGGTTTTGATCTATACACACACACTGAGCCGTATCGGTCGTTCAGTGGGGTGTCACAGTAAGGTTTTGATCTATACACACACACTCTGACACACACACACTGAGCCGTGTCTGTCGTTCAGAGGGGTGTCACAGTAAGGTTTTGTTCTAGACACCAACACTCTGACACACACCGACACACACACACAAATACACTGAGCCGTGTCGGTCGGCTCCTGTCATCACGCCCCACCCCAGCCCCCCAGACTACCACCACAGTGTTAATTAGGTCGGGGCTTTCCACAGTAGCACACTAACTGTGCATTGTACCATTAATCAAATGAACCCCTGACTCCCAGCGGTTCCTCTGGATTCCTTCACTTCCTTCATCATCATCCTCCTCTGTGTGTCTGGTGGATTTATATTTAACTTCCTCTGTGGTGTTGTACACAGAACTCTCTCTCTCCTTTTCTCAGGTTCCATGGTTACCACATCAGTCAAGGCCTTTCTCAGTGCATGCCTGTTGCCATTGGACACAGAGATGATGAGCTTCTTCTAGCTAGCTCCTCTCTCATCTTATGGACACACACACACACATAACGCCCCGTTTACATTTTCTGTATAAATGTTGAGGCCTATCCATCAATTGTCCCTTTTCACTCTCCTGGATCCTCCTAGTTACGATACAAACCTTTTAATATCCAAATGTGCAAGGGGTTCTATTTGGCTGTCCATGAGTTGAATGTTTCGTCACAATATAATATATATTTTGGAACGTTTGTTTTGGACTGATGCCCGGCGTAGCATTCTTCTCAATGCGCTGATGCCGATTTCATCAAAAGTGCATTACAGTGGCTTGGAAATACTATGACATTCAATAGGAGGCAAATATTCAGTAAAATAACCGTTTTGTCATCATTTTGATGTTGCCAGATTGAATTTAGATGCAGTATAACGTTAGCTAGCTAAGATTGAGGGGAGGCCACCGGATTTTAGCTAGCTAATGTTATCATTGCTAGTTATTTTTGACACACTTTTCTAGCTTATTTTATTTATTTTTATTAAACCTTTATTTAACTAGGCAAGTCAGTTAAGAACACATTCTTATTTACAATGACGGCCTACCGGCGAACAGTGGGTTAACTGCCTTGTTCAGGGGCCGTTAACCCACTTGTTAACCCACTTACCTTGTCAGCTTGGAGATTCGATCCATCAACCTTTCGGTTACTGGCCCAACACTCTAACCACTAGGCTACATGCCGCCCCTAATGACAACGTTGCCATCTGGCTAAAGTAAATTTGACGACATGATAATGCTGGCAAAGTAGTTTCCTACTAAATATTTGACTACTTTAGCAATGTCATCGTATTTCCAGGCACAATAGTGTAATTTAGATGAAATAGTGGTTAACCACAGTATTTCTGAACGGATGCTATCACCACTTTATGGCACCACTATGGCGCCTGCCGGCAGAGAGCGGCTTGAGAACGTTCATAACAGTGGCATGACACGACCGAGTGACGGAGGTGCAACCTATGAATAAATAGGTTGTCACGGCAACAGAAGAACTCAGGTATTGTTACCATGGTGTTGGAGAACAGTGGAAAGAGCAGGGGAGGTAGATGTGATGGACATGCACACACACACACACACACACCTTCCCTACGTGATAGTTCTCTAATTCTCCAATGCAAGCAGCATTGACATGGAACGACACAAGGCTCAAATCAATAGAGGAGTGGAACACACAGAAAGTGCTTGTCTTCACGCTGGCCACATCAATGACGAAGTTAGACGTGTAATAAACACAAGCTGTTGTTCTGCAGGAAATATCTAGTTCTAATGCTCTTGTATTCCTTCTTTCTCTCTCGCTCTCTCCCTTCCAGCAATAGACTTATTATATGGTGGAATATATTGTTTTGTGTGTCAAGACTACATATACGACAAAGAGATGGAACAGATTGCCAAAGAAGAACAGAGGAAAGCCTGGAAATTGCAAGGTACAGTGTTGCTGGTCTCCAGCAGCTCCAGCAGCTCAGGCAACGCTACTTTTCTGTGTCTGTTTTATCTCTAACTAGCTAAATTGCCATACATGTTTAATGCTTTTCGACCTGTCCCCTAATTAATGTCATTGGTTCAGAGTTTGTTTTGATATTTTAACCTGCGTGTTGTGATCGCGTTTGGTGTGGGGGGACAAAATCAATTTATGCACGATAGCGCACGATGGCGCACGCGCACAGCCGGGTTTGGGTTCCGTGTAAATGACTGCAGTGTAAATACTGGCACAGTGTCATCAGCATAAAAGTGGAGCTCCCAGTTGTTCACTAAGGAAGCAGTATGGTTAATATACAATATGAGTAGTACTTCTGGCCCTGGAATGAAGCCCTGGGGTATAGCTGAGGTATGCCACTGGACTTACCTTCGGTTCAGCTTTGAAAATAACTCTTCATGCTCCACACATTTAATTGGTCTTTGTACCAATGTTTTTGTCTCAATAGACCATTGTTTCCCCACTGGTGGCCCTTGGGTTGTAAAAACAATTACTGTAAAACACCAGCAAATCAGCTCCAAGTGATTTTCATTTTGAAAATCTGTTCCCAAATATTCCAACTCACAATAGACACATGATCGTATACAAATATTCAAGGTTTGAAATGATTGTTTTAGTAAAATATTATATCTGTTTGGGCTTCTTGCGGTCAGTTTGCAGTCTCTATTATTTTTGTCATTATGTTCTGGCCCCCAACCATTCGCTCAAGAAGAAATTGTCCCACGGGCCAAATCTAGTTAATGATCCCTGCAATAGACCTCCATCATAGCCTGGTCCCAGATCTATTTGCCAACTCTTATGGTCACCGGTGTGACAATCACCATAGGAGTTGGCAGGACAGCACAGACAGATCTGTGACCAGGCCACCTTTATCAAGGATCAGGTTGAAAATATTGATGGTTTGGTCAATGTCTGAACGATGTGTCTGTCTTTGTGACCAGGTGTAGGGGAGAAGTACTCGACGTGGGAGCCTACCAAGCGAGAGCTGGAGTTACTACGGCACAATCCAAAGCGAAGGAAAATCACTACAAACTGCACCATCGGTGAGATATAGGCTGCTCCGCTCTCCGCATATCCTTATGATGTGCTAGTATGGTAGCAGGGTCGATTTCATCACCCAGACGTGTGTGTTGTCCAGGTGTCTGTGGTGTTGTCTGTGTAGTCCAGGTATCTGTGGTGTTGTCTGTGTAGTCCAGGTGTCTGTGGTGTTGTCTGTGTAGGCCAGGTGTCTGCGGTGTTGTCTGTGTAGTCCAGGTGTCTGTGGTGTTGTCTGTATAGTTCAGGTGTCTGTGGTGTTGTCTGTGCAGTCCAGGTGTCTGTGGTGTTGTCTGTGTAGTCCAGGTATCTGTGGTGTTGTCTGTGTAGGCCAGGTGTCTGTGGTGTTGTCTGTGTAGGCCAGGTATCTGTGGTGTTGTCTGTGTAGTCCAGGTGTCTGTGGTGTTGTCTGTGTAGTCCAGGTGTCTGTGGTGGTGTCTGTGTAGTCCAGGTGTCTGTGGTGTTGTCTGTATAGTCCAGGTGTCTGTGGTGTTGTCTGTATAGTCCAGGTGTCTGCGGTGTTGTCTGTGCAGTCCAGGTGTCTGTGGTGTCGTCTGTATAGTCCAGGTGTCTGTGGTGTCGTCTGTATAGTCCAGGTGTCTGTGGTGTCGTCTGTATAGTCCAGGTGTCTGTGGTGTTGTCTGTGTAGTCCAGGGTTACTTATCTGTTTATGTTGGGCTAGAAAGGAGTAATGAACACCACAGGGCAGCAGGCAGAAGCCCAGAGAGAGAGAATGTGCTGTTCCTTTTTCAATGACAACTTCACACAACAAGGATGGCCTCTTTCTCTCAGACGCTCTGTTTCTCAAACTCTTTGTAGATTCAAACATACTTAGGCCTCTGTTTCATTCTTCCTCTTCTCTCAATCTTTTCCTCTCTCTGCAGTTATCTCGCTTGATTTTCTATAGTTCATTCAGTCTTCCTACTTTGTTCTCCTCCTCCCTCTCGCTGTAATGAAACTCGTAGAGAGGCCTACCAGCTGTCTCGGGGTGTGTGGAGTGGGTAGAGTCTTGAGAGTTTAACCCCCTGCCGAGAGCTCTAATTCTGGGCCAAACAGGCTGGACCAGTCCCAGGCTCCACACTGGGCCTCACCTGATCTGTTCACACAGGCCTTTGTGGTGGACAACAGCTTTTATCTGCACTGGCCAAACCATGGTTAGATTACGCTAGCCCAATCCATGGCGAAATTTAGCACATTTACAGAACTGTTTATTATTTGTCTTTGTCCCTGTCAAATAAAGTAAATAAAAGTGAATGTTAGAGTGTAATGTCCTCCTCTCTGTTACAGGAGATGTGAATGTTAGTGTCATGTCCTCTCTGTTACAGGAGATGTGAATGTTAGAGCGTAATGTCCTCCTCTCTGTTACAGGAGATGTGAATGTTAGAGCGTAATGTCCTCCTCTCTGTTACAGGAGATGTGAATGTTAGTGTCATGTCCTCTCTGTTACAGGAGATGTGAATGTTAGAGTGTAATGTCCTCCTCTCTGTTACAGGAGATGTGAATGTTAGTGTCATGTCCTCTCTGTTACAGGAGATGTGAATGTTAGAGCGTAATGTCCTCCTCTCTGTTACAGGAGATGTGAATGTTAGAGCGTAATGTCCTCCTCTCTGTTACAGGAGATGTGAATGTTAGAGCGTAATGTCCTCCTCTCTGTTACAGGAGATGTGAATGTTAGTGTCATGTCCTCTCTGTTACAGGAGATGTGAATGTTAGAGTGTAATGTCCTCCTCTCTGTTACAGGAGATGTGAATGTTAGAGCGTAATGTCCTCCTCTCTGTTACAGGAGATGTGAATGTTAGAGCGTAATGTCCTCCTCTCTGTTACAGGAGATGTGAATGTTAGAGCGTAATGTCCTCCTCTCTGTTACAGGAGATGTGAATGTTAGAGCGTAATGTCCTCCTCTCTGTTACAGGAGATGTGAATGTTAGAGCGTAATGTCCTCCTCTCTGTTACAGGAGATGTGAATGTTAGAGCTGTGCTTCTCTTGATTGTTTGTCCTGAAGATGGGCCTACTATTTCACATTCCCCCTCTCTCTCTCTCTAACCCCCCCGTCAGGTTTACGAGGGTTGATCAACCTGGGCAACACGTGCTTTATGAACTGCATCGTCCAGGCCCTCACTCACACCCCCCTTCTGCGCGACTTCTTCCTGTCCGACAGGCACAAGTGTGAGATGCAGTCCAACTCCTGTCTGGTGTGTGAGATGTCACAGCTCTTTCAGGAGGTAAGGCCGGAGCTGGGGGCAGAGGGTGGCAATCTGCTCCATTCCATTTAAAAAATCCCCAAATTCCCAGGTTTTTCAGAAATGTTTGTTGTTGGAGAATCCCAGTTCCCGGAATCAGGAGGGAATAATCAGGGAGGGAGTCCTCCAACTGGGATTTCTGGGAAAGACTGGAATGTTGCAACCGTAGGGCGGTCAAATGCAGTCTTCTCTGGGTTTGGGAGACCAAAGGAAAACATATGAGAGAGAATTACAGCCAGTCAGACATAGAAATGGAATGACTAACCACATCAAAACAGAATGTTCTCCCAGACTAACAGACTTACTGCAGAGGGGAGGCACTGACTGGATCACTGCTTTGTGGAGCTGGAGGGAAACAACTCTGTCTGAGAGAAATGAAGGGTGAGGGTAGGGGCATTGTCTGTCTCCATATTTATCTCTAAATGCTAGCCTCCTTACCAATCGTTCACAGTTCTGAATGTGTTTAGTACAGTCAGTTGGTTAGATTACATCTACTAACCTCAATGCTCCCTGAACATTATAGAACTGGTGCTCAGGTGTCTCCTCCTCACACCCCTCCACTCTCTGGTGTGTATATACACTGCGTGTACAGAATGTTAGACCTGCTCTTTCAATGACATAGATCAGGCTTAAACATCCTCCTTTACCCTGTCTCCTCCCCTTCAGCTACACTGATTGAAGGGGATTTAACAAGTGACATCAGTAAGGGCTCATAGACTGACCAGGTGAATCCAGGTGAAAGCTGTGTCAGTGGTTACCAACTCCAGTCCTCCACTACCCCCGACAGCACACATTTTTGTTGTAGCCCCAGACAAACAAACACCTGATTCAACTCATTGAGAGCCTGATGATGATTTGACAAGTTGAATCAGGTGTTCAGATGTGACAGTGAAGGGTGAATGAACTGGTGTCTAGAGTAGACCAAGGAGAAAAGTGAAAAGCATACCCTTGGAGAATATTTGTCATGCTACAATGGGAACTAGAATAAAAGTTTCAGGACAAACTGTGTGTGCTTGCTGAGAACTATTCAGCTAGAGAGCATATCTCTGTTGTTGTCCCTAAGAGCCAGACGCTCGCACACACTTCTCTTCCCTCTCTCCCAATCACGTTGCTCGTTCCTCTTTCCCTTTCAACCTGGAGCATGCAGCACCATCATCAGTACCAGGAAAGAGGGGCTGTTCCTCTGACTTTGTACCCACACATAGCTCCTCTCAGCCAGGGACGAGTTGGTCTTTGATCAGCCCCTCCCCGTCTTCCTTTTTATAGACTCTTTGGTTTGTCAGCCGCAGCGGAGGACCAAAGAGCCTGTAAGATACAAGATATAAGCTTGTTTGTGCGTGCGTGCGTTTCCTCAAATCTCAACCAGGCCTCAGAGGGAGAGTCAGGAGATTAAAGGTGTGTGTGTGTGTGTGTGTGTGTGTGTGTGTGTGCCGTAATAGGCAGTGCTTGGTTCTGCATTCAAGCAGAGCACTCCTTTCATTATGGTGTTCTCTCCATCTCACACCCTGACCTAGACTGTCAGTCATCCAATCCCCATAGCAACCTGGAGATTCAGCAGTCTGGTTTCACACACCCTCTCTGGAAGTTCAGTAACTAGCATTTGATGTTATTTTCTACATAGGCAATCATTTTGTTTGATCTTCTGAGGATCTTCTGAACTTCCCAAAACCTTTCTGATGCATTTCAGTCACTTCAAACCATACTTCCTTCAGATGTAAATACTGTCAAAGTACTGTGAACTGATTTGTAATAGACTGTCAAAGCTCCAAATAAAAAAGTCAACCGTGGCCATTGACTACAACACTTTTTTTTTACATGGTGGGGGTCGTGAAATGTTTTAGAAAACAAAATGGCGTTGTGGGCCCAGAAAAGTTTGAAACAGTGTGCTAAGGTCTCAGCTGTACAAAGAAAAACATTCACTTTTCTGTTTCAGTGAAGATACAAGTTGAGTGTAGGTACATTTAACAACATGGCTGCCAGATGTTAAATCCCTGTTCTCCCTATTTCCTACTTTGTCTCCACAGTTCTACTCGGGCCACCGTTGGCCCCACATTCCCTTCCGGCTGCTGCACCTGGTGTGGACTCACGCACGTCACTTAGCGGGCTACGAGCAACAGGATGCCCACGAGTTCCTCATCGCAGCGCTGGACGTGCTGCACCGCCACTGCAAAGGAGACACCACCCGTAAGTATCGCTGTCCTGACTTATTACTTAAATACTGTCTGAAGGTTTCACTTAACTTACTGATAAATACACTATAGTACTGTGTTCTTGGTAAAGTGACACTGAGGTTGAGCTATATTGTATCTCTTCAGTGTAACAGCTATATTCATGCAGTACAGACAGTGTGAGTGTACTGTAACTGAAGAGAGATGTTCTGATTCTTCTAGCGGAATAGAGACCAAAGTGGCTTTCATCAAGACAAAAGGGATGATAAATGAATGAGATCTACAGTGTAATTGTTTGGTTAAAAAGGGAATAATCTGTTCTCCTACTGTTGAAATAGGTTATGAGAGAGAACCCATTTGTCACGTCTGTCTGCCTGCATAAATTCTGCATGCGCTGAATCTTCAGTCGTGTCAATTGAAAGTCCACTTTAGCCGAGGAGACGCGTCTGTGTCAAATACCCATAATGCAGTGTGTTGTCCGCACTCAGCACCAGTGGAAATGTACTGAAGGGGAAGAGTGAAGGGAAAGTGACAATGCCACGCACCGAAGGGACCGAGAGGATTGTGGGGGGAATGACAATGTGCCCCACTGCACCGCCATGACACAGAGGGAGGGACCTGGCAGTAAGGAGGCCTCTGATTCGCCAAAATTGTAGAGGGAGTTTAGAGGTGCTAGACAGGCTTCATTGCAGTGGAGAGTGAGCGAGGGGTGGGGGGTGTGACACAGAGCGGGGGGGACAGAAGGGGGGGGCACGACAGAAGGGGTGACAGAGAAGGGGGGGGGGGGGGTGTGAGTGAGTGAGTGAAAGAGTCCTTTAAAAGTGCAGTGGTGTCCACTGTGTTGATGTGTGCTTGCTCTCCATCTCTCTCTCTGTGTTCTGTTACCTAGGAGACGACAACGGGAAGAAGGCCAACAATCCAAACCACTGTAGCTGCATCATTGACCAAATTTTCACTGGCGGCCTCCAATCAGACGTCACCTGTCAAGTCTGCCAGTAAGTGTGTGTGTGTGTGAGCGCCTCATCACATCTTTTTTCCACTAGCCAACATCCCCCATGTTCAAAATCTGGGTGGGGGGGTGAGAGAGTGTGGAAGAAAGTAAAGGTTGTATGTGTCAAGAATGCTAAAATACTCACGTTTCAAATTTTGACATCCTCTCAAAGGACTTCCTACATCGCCAAGAGGCAAGAACTCCCTTCCTCTGCTCTCACCTCCCATCCTCCTTCTCCCTCTGCATCCTCCTCCATCTTACCCCCTCCTCCCTCACCCTTCCCCCTCTGCTCTCACCTTCCATCCTCCTTCTCCCTCTGCATCCTCCTCCATCTTACCCCCTCCTCCCTTACCCTTCCCCCTCTGCTCTCACCTCCCATCCTCCTCCATCTTACCCCCTCCTCCCTCACCCTTCCCCCTCTGCTCTCACCTCCCATCCTCCTTCTCCCTCTGCATCCTCCTCCATCTTACCCCCTCCTCCCTCACCCTTCCCCCTCTGCTCTCACCTCCCATCCTCCTTCTCCCTCTGCATCCTCCTCCATCTTACCCCCTCCTCCCTTACCCTTCCCCCTCTGCTCTCACCTCCCATCCTCCTCCATCTTACCCCCTCCTCCCGCACCCTTCCCCCTCTGCTCTCACCTTCCATCCTCCTTCTCCCTCTGTATCCTCCTCCATCTTACCCCCTCCTCCCTCACCCTTCCCCCTCTGCTCTCACCTCCCATCCTCCTCCATCTTACCCCCTCCTCCCTCACCCTTCCCCCTCTGCTCTCACCTCCCATCCTCCTTCTCCCTCTGCATCCTCCTCCATCTTACCCCCTCCTCCCTTACCCTTCCCCCTCTGATCTCAGCTACATCCCTCCATCCTTTTTCCCCAACACTGGAGTGACCCTTTTCTAACCTGCTCTCATCTTTACCAGTCTCCCGACACTGCCCCTTCACTGCACTCCTCTCATATTTAAGTCATGTCCTCCCCTCCTGTGAAGCTGCTGTTGGGAGGAGGTTCTCTAGATGCTGGGCTGTCCTGTCACATTTATACAGAGCTCACTGTACTCTAGTGCACACGACTGCACACTATTGCACTTTACTGCACTCTACACAGTGCAACACGGCTAGCCGGGCTCAGCCTCACCTGGCCACACACAACACAGAAGCTAGCTCCGGTATACCTGGCCGTAGGACTAGTGTTAAGTTCATGTTTTAAGTATCCCTATATTTCTGTTATTACGGGGCTATCACTCAGTCAAGAGTGCGCATGCGCAGGAGGTCTTGGTCGTTGTTGGACCTAGCCTCGAGTGTGATGGCTACTTGTAGTGTGTTCATATAGTATAGTAAACTTTGTTAAACTGGAACTTTGTCGTTGTGTCATTTCGAGTTAACAACTAGCTCCAGAGTACCTGGCCGTAGGGCTAGTTCCATATTACCTGGCCGTAGGGCTAGTTCCAGAATACCTGGCCGTAGGACTAGCTCCAGAATACCTGGCCGTAGGACTAGCTCCAGTATACCTGGCCGTAGGACTAGCTCCAGTATACCTGGCCGTAGGACTAGCTCCAGAATACCTGGCCGTAGGGCTAGCTCCAGAATACCTGGCCGTAGGGCTAGCTCCAGAATACCTGGCCGTAGGGCTAGCTCCAGAATACCTGGCCGTAGGGCTAGCTCCAGAATACCTGGCCGTAGGGCAAGCTCCAGTATACCTGGCCGTAGGACTAGCTCCAGTATACCTGGCCGTAGGACTAGCTCCAGTGT
The DNA here is from genome assembly GCF_029448725.1 of Salvelinus fontinalis. Classification (NCBI taxonomy): domain Eukaryota; kingdom Metazoa; phylum Chordata; class Actinopteri; order Salmoniformes; family Salmonidae; genus Salvelinus; species Salvelinus fontinalis. The sequence goes on along the minus strand of NC_074698.1, from coordinate 33,047,970 downwards.
ACCTGGCCGTAGGGCTAGCTCCAGAGTACCTGGCCATAGGGCTAGCTCCAGAATACCTGGCCGTAGGGCTAGCTCCAGAATACCTGGCCGTAGGGCTAGCTCCAGAATACCTGGCCGTAGGGCTAGCTCCAGAATACCTGGCCGTAGGGCTAGCTCCAGAATACCTGACCGTATGCTAGCTCCAGAATACCTGGCCGTAGGGCTAGCTCCAGAATACCTGGCCGTAGGGCAAGCTCCAGTATACCTGGCCATAGGGCTAGCTCCAGAATACCTGGCCGTAGGGCTAGCTCCAGAATACCTGGCCGTAGGGCTAGCTCCAGAATACCTGGCCGTAGGGCTAGCTCCAGAATACCTGGCCGTAGGGCTAGCTCCAGAATACCTGACCGTAGGGCTAGCTCCAGAATACCTGACCGTATGCTAGCTCCAGAATACCTGGCCGTAGGGCTAGCTCCAGTATACCTGGCCGTAGGGCTAGCTCCAGTATACCTGGCCGTAGGGCTAGCTCCAGAATACCTGGCCGTAGGGCTAGCTCCAGAATACCTGGCCATAGGGCTAGCTCCAGAATACCTGGCCGTAGGGATAGCTCCAGTATACCTGGCCGTAGGGCTAGCTCCAGTATACCTGGCCGTAGGGCTAGCTCCAGGATTTTTTACATTTATTTTACCTTTATTTAACTGGGCAAGTCAGTTAAGAATACATTCTTATTTTCAATGCCGGCCTTGGAACAGTGGGTTAACTGCCTTGTTCAGGGGCAGAAAGACATATTCGATCTTGCAACCTTTCGGTTTCTAGTCCTAACACCCTAACCTCTAGGCTACCTGTCGTATACCAGGAGACTGTAGGGTTAGCTCTTTAGCTACAGTACTTCTTCACTATGTCTACATGTAGCTTGTGCTCATGGCTTGGGAACTACATGATTAGATGCTATACCTAAATAAAGGCTAACTTCCCAAACCACAATCAGACCCTCCGATGGTGGTAATAGCCCCCTACTGGACGGAGACGGTGGTAATAGCCCCCTACTGGACGGAGACGGTGGTAATAGCCCCCTACTGGAAGGAGACGGTGGTAATAGCCCCCTACTGGACGGAGACGGTGCTAATAGCCCCCTACTGGACGGAGACGGTGGTAATAGCCCCCTACTGGACGGAGACGGTGCTAATAGCCCCCTACTGGACGGAGACGGTGGTAATAGCCCCCTACTGGACGGAGACGGTGGTAATAGCCCCCTACTGGACGGAGACGGTGCTAATAGCCCCCTACTGGACGGAGACGGTGCTAATAGCCCCCTACTGGACGGAGACGGTGCTAATAGCCCCCTACTGGACGGAGACGGTGGTAATAGCCCCCTACTGGACGGAGACGGTGGTAATAGCCCCCTACTGGACGGAGACGGTGGTAATAGCCCCCTACTGGACGGAGACGGTGGTAATAGCCCCACAATAACTAATCAACACTGATACTGTGTGAGCCCTACTATTTTTTTTCCCCCTCGCTCTCTGTCTGTGTGTGTGTGTGTGTGTGTGTGTGTGTGTGTGTGTGTGTGTGTGTGTGTGTGTGTGTGTGTGTGTGTGTGTGTGTGTGTGTGTGTGTGTGTGTGTGTGTGTGTGTGTGTGTGTGTGCCACCTATATATTCTCTGATCCTCAGCTAAAACTACATTCTCAAAGCATAGCGTTACAAATACCTAATATGTAAAACCACCTATCTTTTTAACACTCGATTGAATTGCAAATTGGTGCGCTTGGCTGAACAGAATGTATGTGTACACACACACACACACACACACACACACACACACACACACAGAGTGTGGATATAAGCTTATACACCATGACCATCTATCACCCTTTCCCCATGACTACTAACAACACACACCAGTCTTTATTACCTCCATAACTCACCCATACACACATGATGTATCTCATTGGCTGTCTCCCCTCCCCTCTCTAGCGGTGTGTCCACCACAATAGACCCATTCTGGGACATCAGTCTGGACCTGCCGGGCTCGTCCACTCCCTTCTGGCCCCTTAGCCCCGGGGGAGACGGCTCAACGGTCAACGGAGAGAGCCACCTTTCAGGGGCCACCACGCTCACAGACTGTCTACGCAGGTAGAGCACACTAAACGTCTGTCCGTCCCCAGGTCTTTCACCATGTCTGTCCCTCTCTCCTCTCCTCTTCATATGGGCTACCATAAACATAGTAGCCTCTCTCTCAATTTCACTTTAAGGGGCTTTATTGGCATGGGAAACATGTTTACATTGCCAAAGAAAGTGAAATAGATTATAAGCAATAAAACATGACACTTACAAAAGTTCCAAAAGAATTAAGACATTTCAAATGATATGTCTATACACTGGTTGCCCTTTTCTTGTGGCAACAGGTCACACATCTTGCTGCTGTGATGCACACTGGTATTTCACCCTGTAGATATGGCAGTTAATCAACATTGGATTTGTTTTTTGAATTCTCTGTAATTTAAGAATGTCAATTTGCTCTTTATCTTCATCTCCTCTGTTACCTGTCCTTCCTTCCTCTCTCTTCCTCTTCCTCTTGTACTTCATCACCAGTCACAGCCTGGTTGCTGCAGCATGACTCTTAAAGGCACAGACAGGGCTGATTCTGAGGGGTGAAAACAGTGTTATACTATACACACTTGGGGTCTGTTCCAATAGCCACACTGAGCACAGCACTGGGAATGAAGTCATGTATTGGGCATTCTTAGTGGTATGTTAGTGTGGAGGATGGATTGTTTTGGTTTATTCAGATCCCCGTTTAGCTTTTGCCAAGTAGCAGCTATTCTTCCTGGGGTCCTTGCCTTGTGCTGCAGTGTGTGAAATCTTCGTCTCTCTCTGATGAGCGGTATCAGTCCTCAGTCACATCGTTGACCATCAGTGTTGGCCTCCCCCCTACACAAAACTGTTGGTCGCTGCTTAGCATTATATTGCAGCCTCTGGCAGTGTAACCATGGAAACTGACCTGTTATGTATCACTACAAACACATTCTATTGTCTTTATATCTCTCTTCTTTATACACTGAGTGGACAAAACATTAGGAACACCTGCTCTCTCCATGACTCTCTCCCCATGCTCTCTCCCCATGCTCTCTCCCCATGCTCTCTCCCCATGCTCTCTTGCTCTCTCCCCATGCTCTCTTGCTCTCTCCCCATGCTCTCTTGCTCTCTCCCCATGCTTTCTCGCTTTCTCTCCATGCTCTCTCGCTCTGTCCCCATGCTCTCTCGCTCTGTCCCCATGCTCTCTCGCTCTGTCCCCATGCTCTCTCGCTCTGTCCCCATGCTCTCTCGCTCTGTCCCCATGCTCTCTCGCTCTCTCCCCATGCTCTCTCCCCATGCTCTCTCCCCATGCTCTCTCCCCATGCTCTCTCCCCATGCTCTCTCCCCATGCTCTCTCCCCATGCTCTCTCCCCATGCTCTCTCCCCATGCTCTCTCCCCATGCTCTCTTGCTCTCTCCCCATGCTCTCTTGCTCTCTCCCCATGCTCTCTTGCTCTCTCCCCATGCTCTCTTGCTCTCTCCCCATGCTCTCTTGCTCTCTCCCCATGCTCTCTTGCTCTCTCCCCATGCTCTCTCGCTCTCTCCCCATGCTCTCTCGCTCTCTCCCCATGCTCTTTCCCCATGCTCTCTCGCTCTGTCCCCATGCTCTCTCGCTTTCTCTCCATGCTCTCTCCCCATGCTCTCTTGCTCTCTCCCCATGCTCTCTCGCTCTCTCCCCATGCTCTCTCGCTCTCTCCCCATGCTCTCTCGCTCTCTCCCCATGCTCTCTCCCCATGCTCTTTCCCCATGCTCTCTCGCTCTGTCCCCATGCTCTCTCGCTTTCTCTCCATGCTCTCTCCCCATGCTCTCTTGCTCTCTCCCCATGCTCTCTTGCTCTCTCCCCATGCTCTCTTGCTCTCTCCCCATGCTCTCTTGCTCTCTCCCCATGCTCTCTTGCTCTCTCCCCATGCTCTCTCGCTCTCTCCCCATGCTCTCTCGCTCTCTCCCCATGCTCTCTCCCCATGCTCTCTCCCCATGCTCTCTCCCCATGCTCTCTCCCCATGCTCTCTCCCCATGCTCTCTCCCCATGCTCTCTCCCCATGCTCTCTCCCCATGCTCTCTCCCCATGCTCTCTCCCCATGCTCTCTCCCCATGCTCTCTCCCCATGCTCTCTCGCTTTCTCTCCATGCTCTCTCGCTCTGTCCCCATGCTCTCTCGCTCTGTCCCCATGCTCTCTCGCTCTGTCCCCATGCTCTCTCGCTCTGTCCCCATGCTCTCTCGCTCTCTCCCCATGCTCTCTCGCTCTCTCCCCATGCTCTCTCGCTCTCTCCCCATGCTCTCTCGCTCTCTCCCCATGCTCTCTCGCTCTCTCCCCATGCTCTCTCGCTCTCTCCCCATGCTCTCTCGCTCTCTCCCCATGCTCTCTCGCTCTCTCCCCATGCTCTCTCGCTCTCTCCCCATGCTCTCTCGCTCTCTCCCCATGCTCTCTCCCCATGCTCTCTCCCCATGCTCTCTCCCCATGCTCTCTCCCCATGCTCTCTCCCCATGCTCTCTCCCCATGCTCTCTCGCTCTCTCCCCGTGCTCTCTCGCTCTCTCCCCATGCTCTCTCGCTCTCTCCCCGTGCTCTCTCGCTCTCTCCCCGTGCTCTCTCGCTCTCTCCCCGTGCTCTCTCGCTCTCTCCCCGTGCTCTCTCGCTCTCTCCCCGTGCTTTCTCGCTTTCTCTCCATGCTCTCTCGCTCTGTCCCCATGCTCTCTCGCTCTGTCCCCATGCTCTCTCGCTCTGTCCCCATGCTCTCTCGCTCTGTCCCCATGCTCTCTCGCTCTGTCCCCATGCTCTCTCGCTCTCTCCCCATGCTCTCTCGCTCTCTCCCCATGCTCTCTCGCTCTCTCCCCATGCTCTCTCCCCATGCTCTCTCCCCATGCTCTCTCCCCATGCTCTCTCCCCATGCTCTCTCCCCATGCTCTCTTGCTCTCTCCCCATGCTCTCTTGCTCTCTCCCCATGCTCTCTTGCTCTCTCCCCATGCTCTCTTGCTCTCTCCCCATGCTCTCTTGCTCTCTCCCCATGCTCTCTTGCTCTCTCCCCATGCTCTTTCCCCATGCTCTCTCGCTCTGTCCCCATGCTCTCTCGCTCTGTCCCCATGCTCTCTCGCTCTGTCCCCATGCTCTCTCGCTCTGTCCCCATGCTCTCTCGCTCTCTCGCCATGCTCTCTCGCTCTCTCGCCATGCTCTCTCGCTCTCTCGCCATGCTCTCTCGCTCTGTCCCCATGCTCTCTCGCTCTGTCCCCATGCTCTCTCGCTCTGTCCCCATGCTCTCTCGCTCTGTCCCCATGCTCTCTCGCTCTGTCCCCATGCTCTCTCGCTCTCTCGCCATGCTCTCTCGCTCTCTCGCCATGCTCTCTCGCTCTGTCCCCATGCTCTCTCGCTCTCTCCCCATGCTCTCTCGCTCTCTCCCCATGCTCTCTCGCTCTCTCCCCATGCTCTCTCGCTCTCTCCCCATGCGCTCTCTCCCCATGCTCCCGCTCTCTCCCCATGCTCTCTCTCCCCATGCTCCCGCTCTCTCCCCATGCTCTCCTCATGCTCTCGCTCTCCTCATGCTCTCGCTCTCCTCATGCTCTCGCTCTCCCCATGCTCTCGCTCTCCCCATGCTCTCACTCTCCTCATGCTCTCTCCTCATGCTCTCTCCTCATGCTCTCTCCTCATGCTCTCTCACTCTCCCCTCAGGCTCTCTCGCTCTCCTCGTGCGCTCTCCTCGTGCACTCTCTCGCTCTCCTCGTGCGCTCTCGCGCTCTCCTCGTGCGCTCTTTCTCTCCTCGTGCCCTCTCTCTCCTCGTGCCCTCTCTCTCCTCGTGCCCTCTCTCTCTCCTCGTGCCCTCTCTCTCTCCTCGTGCGCTCTCTCTCTCCTCGTGCGCTCTCGCTCTCTCCTCGTGCGCTCTCGCTCTCTCCTCGTGCGCTCTCGCTCTCTCCTCGTGCGCTCTCGCTCTCTCCTCGTGCGCTCTCGCTCTCTCCTCGTGCGCTCTCGCTCTCTCCTCGTGCGCTCTCGCTCTCTCCTCGTGCGCTCTCGCGCTCTCCTCGTGCGCTCTCGCTCTCTCCTCGTGCGTTCTCGCTCTCTCCTCGTGCGCTCTCGCTCTCTCCTCGTGCGCTCTCGCTCTCTCCTCGTGCGCTCTCGCGCTCTCCTCGTGCGCTCTCGCGCTCTCCTCGTGCGCTCTCGCGCTCTCCTCGTGCGCTCTCGCGCTCTCCTCGTGCGCTCTCGCGCCCTCTCGCGCTCTCGCGCCCTCTCGCGCTCTCCTCGTGCCCTCTCGCGCTCTCGCGCCCTCTCGCGCTCTCGCGCCCTCTCGCGCTCTCCTCGTGCGCCCTCTCGCGCTCTCCTCGTGCGCCCTCTCGCGCTCTCCTCGTGCGCCCTCTCGCGCTCTCCTCGTGCGCCCTCTCGCGCTCTCCTCGTGCGCCCTCTCGCGCTCTCCTCGTGCGCCCTCTCGCGCTCTCCTCGTGCGCCCTCTCGCGCTCTCCTCGTGCGCCCTCTCGCGCTCTCCTCGTGCGCCCTCTCGCGCTCTCCTCGTGCGCCCTCTCGCGCTCTCCCCGTGCGCCCTCTCGCGCTCTCCCCGTGCGCCCTCTCGCGCTCTCCCCGTGCGCCCTCTCGCGCTCTCCCCGTGCGCCCTCTCTCGCTCTCCCCGTGCGCTCTCTCTCGCTCTCCCCGTGCGCTCTCTCTCGCTCTCCCCGTGCGCTCTCTCTCGCTCTCCCCGTGCGCTCTCTCTCGCTCTCCCCGTGCGCTCTCTCTCGCTCTCCCCGTGCGCTCTCTCTCGCTCTCCTCGTGCGCTCTCTCTCGCTCTCCTCGTGCTCTCTCTCTCGCTCTCCTCGTGCTCTCTCTCTCGCTCTCCTCGTGCTCTCTCTCTCGCTCTCCTCGTGCTCTCTCTCTCGCGCTCTCTCTCTCGCTCTCTGTCTCCTCGCGCTCTCTCTCTCTCCTCGTGCTCTCTCTCCTCGTGCTCTCTCTCTCTCCTCGCGCTCTCTCCTCGCGCTCTCTCCTCGCGCTCTCTCCTCCCGCTCTCTCTCGCTCTCTCTCTCTCGCTCTCTCTCTCTCGCGCGCTCTCTCTCTCGCGCTCTCTCTCTCGCGCTCTCTCTCTCGCGCTCTCTCTCTCGCGCTCTCTCTCTCGCGCTCTCTCTCTCGCGCTCTCTCTCTCGCGCTCTCTCTCTCGCGCTCTCTCTCTCGCGCTCTCTCCTCGTGCGCTCTCTCCTCGTGCGCTCTCTCTCTCTCTCTCTCTCTCTCTCTCTCTCTCTCTCTCTCTCTCTCGCGCGCTCTCTCGATCTCTCGTTCTCTCTTAATATTCCACCCCCTCTTTCTGCAGGTTTACTCGGCCTGAACATCTAGGAAGCAGTGCCAAAATCAAATGTGGTGGTTGCCATAGTTACCAGGAGTCGACCAAACAGCTGACGATGAAGAAGCTCCCCATCGTGGCGTGTTTCCATCTCAAAGTGAGTCTCTCTGCTCCTAGCCAATCACAAGAGGCCAGCCAAGACCACTAAGGACAATCTATTGAAATACAATATAAGAACATATCATATATTAAAGTATAATAAATGTATGAATATATGAAAATATCATGTTACACAATGTATTCTCACGGTAAGCTTATAGATCAGAATGTTTTGTGTATGGATAGATTTGCCTTCCATTACTGTCACTACACACACACCCACACCCACACACACACACTCAGTCTTCTACACATTTTATTTATGGAGTATAGGGGGGCCATAATATTCCTAGGACTTTGCTGAACGTTGGAATCTTCTCTTCAGACTGATCCATCTATTACCATCAGGGCTCTAGTCTAACAGGGCTCTCTATTTCTCACACGTAATCCCTCCCTTCAGAATGACAAGAAGATCAGGGAGGAGTCTAAATAATTTCTCTACCCTCCCTCTCTACTCTCCTTCTACCACAACCCCTCTCCCTCTTCCCCTTCTCTCCTTTCTGCCCCCCTTCTCTCTCTTTCCCCTCTTTTCTCTCTCCCCTCTTCTCTCTCTTTCACCTCTTCTCTCCCTCCTCTCCACCTCTTCTCTACCTCTCTTCTTTCTCTCCCTCTCTTCTCTACCTCTCTTCTTTCTCTCCCTCTCTTCTCTACCTCTCTTCTTTCTCTACCTTTCTTCTTTCTCTCCCTCTCTTCTCTCCCTCTTCTTTCTCTCCACCTCTTCTTTCTCTCCACCTCTTCTCTCCCTCTTCTTTTTCTCCACCTCTCTTCTCTCTCCTCCCTCCTCCCCCTCTCTTCCTTCTCTCCCTCCTCCCCCTCTCTTCCTCCTCCCCCTCTTCCTTCTCTCCTTCCTCCCCCTCTTCTCTGTCTCCCTCCCCCCCTCTTCCTTCTCTCCTTCCTCCCCCTCTCTTCTGTCTCCCTCCTCCCCCTCTCTTCTGTCTCCCTCCTCCCCCTCTCTTCTGTCTCCCTCCTCCCCCTCTCTTCTGTCTCCCTCCTCCCCCTGTAGCGGTTTGAACACTCTGCCAAACTGAGGAGGAAGATCACCACATACGTCTCCTTCCCTTTAGAGCTGGACATGACACCTTTCATAGCTTCCAGGTGAGGTAACACACACACCCACTGCAGATCTAAGCTCTGGTTTGGAAATAGAAGACCCTCCTCGTGTTCCCGCACTATAAAATAATGAGATGTGTGTATGAACGCTGTGTGTTCTCCATCCTCCAGGGCATGGAATATAACCTTCCTACTGTCTATTATATACCCTGCCTTCCTACTGTCTATCATATACCCTGCCTTCCTCCTGTCTATCATATACCCTGCCTTCCTCCTGTCTATCATATACCCTGCCTTCCTACTGTCTATCATATACCCTGCCTTCCTACTGTCTGTTATATACCCTGCCTTCCTACTGTCTATCGTATACCCTGCCTTCCTACTGTCTATCATATACCCTGCCTTCCTCCTGTCTATCATATACCCTGCCTTCCTACTGTCTATTGTATACCCTGCCTTCCTCCTGTCTATCATATACCCTGCCTTCCTACTGTCTATCATATACCCTGCCTTCCTCCTGTCTATCATATACCCTGCCTTCCTACTGTCTGTTATATACCCTGCCTTCCTACTGTCTATTGTATACCCTGCCTTCCTCCTGTCTATCATATACCCTGCCTTCCTACTGTCTGTTATATACCCTGCCTTCCTCCTGTCTATCATATACCCTGCCTTCCTCCTGTCTATTATATACCCTGCCTTCCTCCTGTCTATCATATACCCTGCCTTCCTACTGTCTATCATATACCCTGCCTTCCTACTGTCTATCGTATACCCTGCCTTCCTACTGTCTATCATATACCCTGCCTTCCTACTGTCTATCACATACCCTGCCTTCCTACTGTCTATCGTATACCCTGCCTTCCTACTGTCTGTTATATACCCTGCCTTCCTACTGTCTATCATATACCCTGCCTTTCTACTGTCTGTTATATACCCTGCCTTCCTCCTGTCTATCATATACCCTGCCTTCCTCCTGTCTATCATATACCCTGCCTTCCTCCTGTCTATCATATACCCTGCCTTCCTCCTGTCTATCATATACCCTGCCTTCCCACTGTCTATCATATACCCTGCCTTCCTCCTGTCTATCATATACCCTACCTTCCTCCTGTCTATCATATACCCTGCCTTCCTACTGTCTGTTATATACCCTGCCTTCCTCCTGTCTATCATATACCCTGCCTTCCTCCTGTCTATCATATACCCTGCCTTCCTCCTGTCTATCATATACCCTACCTTCCTCCTGTCTATCATATACCCTGCCTTCCTCCTGTCTATCATATACCCTGCCTTCCTACTGTCTGTTATATACCCTGCCTTCCTACTGTCTATCATATACCCTGCCTTTCTACTGTCTATCATATACCCTGCCTTCCTCCTGTCTATCATATACCCTGCCTTCTTCCTGTCTATCATATACCCTGCCTTCCTACTGTCTGTTATATACCCTGCCTTCCTACTGTCTATCATATACCCTGCCTTCCTACTGTCTGTTATATACCCTGCCTTTCTACTGTCTATCATATACCCTGCCTTCCTACTGTCTGTTATATACCCTGCCTTTCTACTGTCTATCATATACCCTGCCTTTCTACTGTCTATCATATACCCTGCCTTCCTCCTGTCTATCATATACCCTGCCTTCCTCCTGTCTATCATATACCCTGCCTTCCTCCTGTCTATCATATACCCTGCCTTCCTCCTGTCTATCATATACCCTGCCTTCCTCCTGTCTATCATATACCCTGCCTTCCTACTGTCTATCATATACCCTGCCTTCCTCCTGTCTATCATATACCCTGCCTTTCTACTGTCTATCATATACCCTGCCTTCCTACTGTCTATCATATACCCTGCCTTCCTCCTGTCTATCATATACCCTGCCTTCCTCCTGTCTATCATATACCCTGCCTTCCTACTGTCTATCATATACCCTGCCTTCCTACTGTCTATCATATACCCTGCCTTCCTCCTGTCTATCATATACCCTGCCTTCCTCCTGTCTATCGTATACCCTGCCTTCCTCCTGTCTATCGTATACCCTGCCTTCCTCCTGTCTATCGTATACCCTGCCTTCCTCCTGTCTATCGTATACCCTGCCTTCCTCCTGTCTATCATATACCCTGCCTTCCTACTGTCTGTCACATACCCTGCCTTCCTACTGTCTATCACATACCCTGCCTTCCTACTGTCTATCATATACCCTGCCTTCCTACTGTCTGTTATATACCCTGCCTTCCTACTGTCTATCGTATACCCTGCCTTCCTACTGTCTATCATATACCCTGCCTTCCTACTGTCTATCATATACCCTGCCTTCCTACTGTCTGTTATATACCCTGCCTTCCTACTGTCTATCATATACCCTGCCTTCCTACTGTCTGTTATATACCCTGCCTTCCTACTGTCTATCATATACCCTGCCTTCCTACTGTCTGTTATATACCCTGCCTTCCTACTGTCTATCACATACCCTGCCTTCCTACTGTCTATCACATACCCTGCCTTCCTACTGTCTATCACATACCCTGCCTTCCTACTGTCTGTTATATACCCTGCCTTCCTACTGTCTATCATATACCCTGCCTTCCTCCTGTCTGTTATATACCCTGTCTTCCTACTGTCTATCATATACCCTGCCTTCCTACTGTCTATCGTATACCCTGCCTTCCTACTGTCTATCATATACCCTGCCTTCCTCCTGTCTATCATATACCCTGCCTTCCTCCTGTCTATCATATACCCTGCCTTCCTACTGTCTATCATATACCCTGCCTTCCTACTGTCTGTTATATACCCTGCCTTCCTCCTGTCTATCATATACCCTGCCTTCCTACTGTCTGTCATATACCCTGCCTTCCTACTGTCTATCATATACCCTGCCTTCCAACTGTCTGTTATATACCCTGCCTTCCTCCTGTCTATCATATACCCTGCCTTCCTACTGTCTGTCATATACCCTGCCTTCCTACTGTCTGTTATATACCCTGCCTTCCTACTGTCTGTCATATACCCTGCCTTCCTACTGTCTGTCATATACCCTGCCTTCCTCCTGTCTATCGTATACCCTGCCTTCCTACTGTCTATCATATACCCTGCCTTCCTACTGTCTATCATATACCCTGCCTTCCTACTGTCTGTTATGTACCCTGCCTTCCTCCTGTCTATCGTATACCCTGCCTTCCTCCTGTCTATCATATACCCTGCCTTCCTACTGTCTATCATATACCCTGCCTTCCTACTGTCTGTTATATACCCTGCCTTCCTCCTGTCTATCATATACCCTGCCTTCCTACTGTCTGTCATATACCCTGCCTTCCTACTGTCTATCATATACCCTGCCTTCCAACTGTCTGTTATATACCCTGCCTTCCTCCTGTCTATCATATACCCTGCCTTCCTACTGTCTGTCATATACCCTGCCTTCCTACTGTCTGTTATATACCCTGCCTTCCTACTGTCTGTCATATACCCTGCCTTCCTACTGTCTATCATATACCCTGCCTTCCTACTGTCTATCATATACCCTGCCTTCCTACTGTCTGTTATGTACCCTGCCTTCCTCCTGTCTATCGTATACCCTGCCTTCCTACTGTCTATCATATACCCTGCCTTCCTACTGTCTATCATATACCCTGCCTTCCTACTGTCTATCATATACCCTGCCTTCCTACTGTCTATCATATACCCTGCCTTCCTACTGTCTGTTATATACCCTGCCTTCCTCCTGTCTATCATATACCCTGCCTTCCTACTGTCTGTTATATACCCTGCCTTCCTACTGTCTGTTATATACCCTGCCTTCCCACTGTCTATCATATACCCTGCCTTCCTACTGTCTGTTATATACCCTGCCTTCCTACTGTCTATCATATACCCTGCCTTTCTACTGTCTATCATATACCCTGCCTTCCTACTGTCTGTTATATACCCTGCCTTCCTACTGTCTATCATATACCCTGCCTTCCTACTGTCTATCATATACCCTGCCTTCCTACTGTCTGTTATATACCCTGCCTTCCCACTGTCTATAATATACCCTTCCTTCCTACTGTCTGTTATATACCCTGCCTTCCTACTGTCTGTTCGGCATTGAACATGTGACTGTGGTGTTCAGGAGTCATGTGGCTCTGGCTGTAGTGAGTGGCAGATCAATGGACAGATAAATAGGAGAGTGGGAGGCTCTCCTGTGTGTCTGCTTATTATACAGGACACCCCTGCCACCTAGTGGATGTGTGGGACACTTTCATGTCATCCTCTGGGGTTCTTTGTACTTTAAATAGTTTTTAACTGGAGAAATTGCTTTACCCCAAAATCAATCAATCAATCAATCCAAGACACAGTATTATGTCTGAAATGTCATGACAGAATTGTAGTATTTGGTAACACTTTCCTTCATAACACTGTCATACTGTGACATCACAGATTGTAGTAACACTCTTCAACTAACAGTCTTACTACCACTGACTTCGCTGAGGAAACAGGAGCTCACTATGACTGACTGCTACGTGGGTTTCTCACCCAGCTACCTTAAGAAGACTGGGGATAAGAGCATCAGCTTAATGACTCAAATATACATGTAACCGGCACTGTGAGACTGTCATCTGAATGACTGTTATGTAACCTGGATGTTTCAAGTCAAGTGTAACCATGTACCATGTCTCTATTAGATGTTGGATGATGTTCTTCTCACCGCCCCGGGTCAATGTAGTGGTTGGCATTTGATATGAGTGTCTCTGTCCTCTACAGTAAGGAGAGCAGGATGAATGGCCAGTATCAACAGACAGTAGAAGTATTAAACAACGACAATAAGTAAGTATGTCAAGGTTTATTCTTTTATGGTAAACAGCAACAACGTGTCCCAAGTTAACAGCACCAGATCTGGCTTCAAGTAAGATTGAAATGTTGTTTAAATACTTGATATGGGCTTGATTGAGCTTGCCTTGCACAATGGAACCAAGAAAATAGTTGAAAAAGTGCAAACATGGCCCACCTAGCACTCCAGACAAGCTGAAACAAACATGGCCCACCTAGCACTCCAGACAAGCTAAAACAAACATGGCCCACCTAGCACTCCAGACAAGCTAAAACAAACATGGCCCACCTAGCACTCCAGACAAGCTAAAACAAACATGGCCCACCTAGCACTCCAGACAAGCTAAAACAAACATGGCCCACCTAGCACTCCAGACAAGCTAAAACAAACATGGCCCACCTAGCACTCCAGACGAGCTAAAACAAACATGGCCCACCTAGCACTCCAGACAAGCTAAAACAAACATGGCCCACCTAGCACTCCAGACCAGCTAAAACAAACATGGCCCACCTAGCACTCCAGACAAGCTAAAACAAACATGGCCCACCTAGCACTCCAGACAAGCTAAAACAAACATGGCCCACCTAGCACTCCAGACAAGCTAAAACAAACATGGCCCACCTAGCACTCCAGACAAGCTGAAACAAACATGGCCCACCTAGCACTCCAGACAAGCTAAAACAAACATGGCCCACCCAGCACTCCAGACAAGCTAAAACAAACATGGCCCACCCAGCACTCCAGACAAGCTAAAACAAACATGGCCCACCTAGCACTCCAGACAAGCTAAAACAAACATGGCCCACCTAGCACTCCAGACAAGCTGAAATAAACATGGCCCACCTAGCACTCCAGACAAGCTAAAACAAACATGGCCCACCTAGCACTCCAGACAAGCTAAAACAAACATGGCCCACCTAGCACTCCAGACAAGCGAAAACAAACATGGTCCACCTAGCACTCTAGACAAGCGAAAACAAACATGGTCCACCTAGCACTCTAGACAAGCGAAAACAAACATGGTCCACCTAGCACTCTAGACAAGATAAAACAAACATGGCCCACCTAGCACTCTAGACAAGCTAAAACAAACATGGTCCACCTAGCACTCTAGACAAGCTAAAACAAACATGGCCCACCTAGCACTCTAGACAAGCTAAAACAAACATGGCCCACCTAGCACTCCAGACAAGCTAAAACAAACATGGCCCACCTAGCACTCCAGACAAGATAAAACAAACATGGCCCACCTAGCACTCCAGACAAGCTAAAACAAACATGGCCCACCTAGCACTCCAGACAAGCTAAAACAAACATGGCCCACCTAGCACTCCAGACAAGATAAAACAAACATGGCCCACCTAGCACTCCAGACAAGCTAAAACAAACATGGCCCACCTAGCACTCGAGACAAGCTGAAACAAACATGGCCCACCTAGCACTCCAGACAAGATAAAACAAACATGGCCCACCTAGCACTCCAGACAAGCTAAAACAAACGCTGAAAGGATTTCAGATTTCCACTAGTATTTGAACCGAGGTCTAGATTAATTAAAGGTAGATTAATTTCATTATAATTGTTTCCATTCTAGTGCAACAGCGAATGCTAACGGCGTGGAGCATCCTAGTCCGACTCCCAAATGAAATCAATTTAAACACTATTAACAGTAGCTCCATTTGTCTCATCCATGGCCGTTACAATGGCATTCATTATCCAAGACATTTACCAGGGTTAAATGAATCAGTGTTATACAGTACCATTTCTAGTTGTTGTTTGACTGGAGTACTAAGGACAAGTGTTCATGACCATGGTCCCTGTGACTGTTTTGATGGATTGGATGAAGGCCATTGACTGTTCCTCGGACTAGTTGACATGGTCAGAGAAATGGATGTATAAACTAAGAGGAATAGGTGAAGCCAGAATAATCAGGTGAAGTCAATATATATATATATATATACCACCAGCTGTGTTATAAAGTACTTTAAGTCAACCTCGCTTCCTTCTCCACTGTCTGTGTGTTGTGGTGGAGCAGGTATTCTCTGTTTAACTGTGTGTGTGTTGTGGTGGAGCAGGTATTCTCTGTTTAACTGTGTGTGTGTTGTGGTGGAGCAGGTATTCTCTGTTTAACTGTGTGTGTGTTGTGGTGGAGCAGGTATTCTCTGTTTAACTGTGTGTGTGTTGTGGTGGAGCAGGTATTCTCTGTTTAACTGTCTGTGTGTTGTGGTGGAGCAGGTATTCTCTGTTTAACTGTGTGTGTGTTGTGGTGGAGCAGGTATTCTCTGTTTAACTGTGTGTGTGTGTGTTGTGGTGGAGCAGGTATTCTCTGTTTAACTGTGTGTGTGTGTTGTGGTGGAGCAGGTATTCTCTGTTTAACTGTGTGTGTGGTGGAGCAGGTATTCTCTGTTTAACTGTGTGTTGTGGTGGAGCAGGTATTCTCTGTTTAACTGTCTGTGTGTGTTGTGGTGGAGCAGGTATTCTCTGTTTAACTGTCTGTGTGTGTTGTGGTGGAGCAGGTATTCTCTGTTTAACTGTGTGTTGTGGTGGAGCAGGTATTCTCTGTTTAACTGTCTGTGTGTGTTGTGGTGGAGCAGGTATTCTCTGTTTAACTGTGTGTGTGTTGTGGTGGAGCAGGTATTCTCTGTTTGCGGTGGTGAACCACCAGGGCACCCTGGAGAGTGGTCACTACACCAGCTTCATCCGCCAACACAAGGACCAGTGGTTCAAGTGTGACGACGCCATCATCACAAAGGCCAGCATCAAGGACGTGTTGGACAGTGAAGGGTGGGTCGTCAGACACCAGACTCCACGGTCATTTTCTTTAGATAACAGACTGAAAGAAAAGACTGGAGCAGGGAGGGACTACCAATAGAAAAACACTACTATTCGTTTTCTGTTGTAAAATATTTTGGCTGTGTTCAGTGGGGTACACTGTAACAAAACTTTTTTTTAGAGGAAAACAATAGGTTGTGTTATTGAACAAGTTCAGGTAGTACTTCCAGGTTTCAATCAATTTCCAAATGTTTTCTCCCCACTGAACATAACCCTGAGGATCCATTTCAGTCAAGTTACTCTCAGTTGATTTGGATGTGGAATTTCTGTGGGATTGCGGTTCAATACTCGCATCATGTTCAGAACTACCTGTACAACTACTGCTACTACCTGAACGTGTCCAATATGAATACAGATGTCCATTTGTTGTTGCAAAACGTTTTGTGTGCCCTACTGAACACAATGTTAGATTGCCGTCAATTTAGATTTAATTGACCCCAACTTTAGAGGTCGAGTCCATCCATACACATTCTTATAGTGTTAACAAATCTGAACAACCCCACACAAACTAATCACATTTAAGATAACTGTTTTCCTGTACTATTACTACTAATCACATTTAAGTCTAATAGTGATTTCCCTCTTCTGCTACTAATACTGCTACTGCTACTAATACTGCTATTGCTACTAATACTGCTACTAATACTGTTGCTAATACTAATGCTGATAATGCTACTACTGCTAATGCTACTAATACTGTTACTAATACTACTGCTACTAATGCTGATAATGCTACTACTGCTAATGCTACTAATACTGTTACTAATACTACTGCTACTAATTCTGCTACTACTGCTACTAATACTACTACTACTTCTATAGCTACTACTGTTACTGCTGCTATTACTACTGCTCCTAATACTACTACTGCTACTACTACTTACTACTACTGCTACAGCCACTACTACTACTAATCACATTTAATCTAACTATTTCCCTTTACTACTACTACTACTACTAATCACATTTAAGTCTAATAGCACTTTCCCTGTACTACTACTGCTAATAATCACATTTAATCAAACTATTTCCCTTTACTACTGCTAATACTACTCCTACTACTACTACTACTACGGCTAATAATCACATTTAATCAAACTATTTCCCTTTACTACTGCTAATACTACTCCTACTACTCATGCTACTACTACTACTACTAATCACTTTTAAGTCTAATAGCTATTTCCCTGTACCACTACTACTACTAATAATAATAATAATAATCACATTTAATCAAACTATTTCCCTTTACTACTGCTAATACTACTCCTGCTACTAATACTACTACTACTGCTACTAATCACATGTAATCAAACTATTTCCCTTTACTACTGCTAATACTACTCCTGCTACTAATACTACTACTACTACTACTAATCACATTTAATCAAACTATTTCCCTTTACTACTGCTAATACTACTCCTGCTGCTACTACTACTACTACTACTACTACTACTACTCCTACTAATCACATTTAATCAAACTATTCCCCTCTACTACTGCTAATACTACTCCTGCTACTAATACTACTACTACTGCTACTAATCACATGTAATCAAACTATTTCCCTTTACTACTGCTAATACTACTCCTGCTACTAATACTACTACTACTACTACTACTACTACTACTAATCACATTTAATCAAACTATTTCCCTTTACTACTGCTAATACTACTCCTACTACTACTACTACTACTACTACTACTACTACTACTACTACTACTCCTACTAATCACATTTAATCAAACTATTCCCCTCTACTACTGCTAATACTACTCCTGCTACTACTACTACTACTACTAATACTACTACTACTACTGCTGCTACTAATCACATTTAATCAAACTATTCCCCTTTACTACTGCTAATACTACTCCTACTACTAGTCATCACATTGTAAGTCTAATAGCTATTTTCCTTTCCCCTCAGGTATCTCCTGTTCTATCACAAGCAGTTCTTGGAGTATGAGTAGCCTTACCTTGGAGACCGCTGACTCTGCAGAGAACCAACCAACCTGACGCTCAAAGAGATGAGAGGAACCAACCAATGACTGTGGAACAGAGGGCGATAACATACGAACACACAAACCTACCTGAAACTCTGACTATACCGGTTACTACTACCCCCCTGACAGGGGTGACAGTCTAACATAAACAATGACTAATAGTGAAAAATCATGCAAAACTTGTTCAAAAACAGCACTGAGCTCCCGGCATCTACTTGACACAACTGAATGGAGAAAGAGAATGAGGAAAAGTGGAGTGGTGTGGGTGGGAAGGAGCCCTCCCTCTCTCTCCCTCACTCCGCCCCTTTTCTGACGTTGGGGCGGAGCCTTGGCGAGAGTGATTGACAGTTCTGTGGCGAGGAAGTAGGAGGGACGAGGGCACATTGGGGTTCAAACCCGCAAAACTACAGTATTCAAATGTGACTTGTTGTTTCTTTCCTCATGGTGCTCTCGTTTCCACTGACCACTCATTTACCATACAGTCACGATGGGAGGAGACAGTCCACGGCTTCATATGCATACACAACTGAATGCAGAAACCATATATACTACAACAACAAAACAAAAGTATGGTATTATTTAAAATAAAATAGCAAACAAGATCTGGTTATGATTCTTATCATTTGAATTTAGTTCTGTAATATGCTGTATGATCCTCTAGTACATCTATTTTTTTAAAGGGGAAAAGTGGGAGAACTGAGAGCGCGAGACGCCGTCCTTGCTAGTTGCCTGGTAAGCGTAGCCAAACACGAAAAATGGACTTGGAGCAAACTGAACGTACCCATGTTCAAACTATTTTTTTGTTTATTATTTTCTTGTTTAATTTTGGTTGAGGACAAGGGAATATCTATTTTTTTATTTAGCGACTCGTTCATTGAAATGAATTGTGTACCATTTCTTTCCAGTGTCCACGTTAATCTCATCGTTTTGTTGCGGTGCAGTAATGTCCCGTCCTTGCTGTCATGGTACCTTCAGAAGACGTTATTTCGATATAGTATTCTTTATTGTGGAAAGTGTTGTTGGGTATATAATGATGGTGGTGATTTAAAATGGCTCACTTTTGGCTGTTGACATTTTTGAGAAAAGCTATAGGTTTCTTGTGGCATTATGAAGTAGAGGTAAAGTATTCTCTAGCTTGGTCCCAGATCTGTTTGTGCTGTCTTGCTAAAACTCTTATAGGAGCTGGCAAGCCATCATAAACAGATCTGGGACCAGGCTAGGCAGTATATTTAGAGGATTAGAGGCCATGGCTATCAGACTGCTGTGGGGCTTTTTAGAAGGCCTCTGCAACACAGTAGGGTGCATACCTGGGGCAAATCGCTTGCTATTCCCCATATACTGCAGAGACAAATGTAGTTCTCTAGGGAATAGTGGGCCATTTCAAACACAGACCTAGAGTCCATCAACAGAAGCGATGTGCCAACGTAAGCCTACTGCAACACAGCTGTGCAGGTCTAGGGCAAAACTGAAATGGCTCACTATTCCCTATATAGTGCACTACGTTTTAATTCTGTCCAATAGTTGTGCACTACATAGGGAATAGTGTGCCATTTTGGACACATATCAGTCAATCTGTCTTAATGTCGCCTTGGACAATAATACCTCGACGCCTACACCTCTTCTGTTACAAGACTCCATTGATTATGATTTTTGTACTGTACTGGTGTTGGGGGGGGGGGGGGGGGATAAATGGTGATGATGAAAGATTGCACGTACACGGTGGCGCTGTCTGTTTGCTGCACCCTCTCCAGCTTTTGAATCCATCAGTGTTCTCTTAATATCCACAACAACAATCACACGTGGCTTGTTCAGACCAAGGTCATGTTCATTAGGCACCAGATAGAGAACTCACAAATGGGGAGGGACTGCTTGGGCTTGTCCAACGAGAAACGCTAATTTAAATGTTCCGTGGCAAAACGTTTGAAAACGTTATTCATTGCGTGCCCTGATGTACACGACCCAATGTGTCAATGTTGCCTCTGCAGTGCAGCAACACAGTGCTCTATCCTATCAGTATGCTGTCAGTATCCTATCAGTATGCTGTCTGAATTCTGAGTCTAAAAAGAAAGAACACAAATGTGTTGTTAGGTATGTTATGTTTGAATATCACTGTGTATGTAAAGATTTAAAAAAGAAATGTGGGAAAAATGTATACCACATTGATACCGCAACACTTTGGGTCTGGTTCAGCTGCTCGGGAAACAACCAATAAAACATGTCTATCCTCTGGTCTGGTACAGATAGTCCGTTATTGAACCCTGAGCCAGAACAGATGGTAGAAGAACAGAGAAATCACACCTTTAAATGGTCGCGCCACCAAGGCTTCCAATGCATCATGTTGTTCTTAGAGAAGAGCGTCACCCAGAGGTCATTCAGGAACGCAGCCCTAACGTGCAAGGAGGTGAGAGGAGAGACATTGTCCATTTCAGTGATAAAACTCATGTGGTCCTTTTTTCTCTTTAATTAGAACATACTCTGTCTCCATTGCCTGATTTCTTCCGTTTCAAATCTATTCCATCTTTTCTCTAGTGTAGTGTGCAGTTTCATGGTGTTGAAAACGTTTGGATAGAAATGCATTTAGTAGAAATGAATGTCTGATAGAATGAATAGCTGACACCATTTCCTATTCTTTCTTTAAAGCTCAGTGTTTCACGTTACTGAATACATCCCTGTAGGTAAACCACGAACACAGAGACAGACGATGGAGAACTGCCTGCCACAGATGTGGATACTAGTTTCCCTGAAGCCCTCTATAGTGGAGTTTGGCGGCGGCAGGTAGCCTAGTGGTTAGATCCTCCGTGAGCACAGTTGTGGATACTAGTTTCCCTGAAGCCCTCTATAGTGTAGTTTGGGGGCGGCAGGGAGCCTAGTGGTTAGATCCTCCGTGAGCACAGATGTGGATACTAGTTTCCCTGAAGCCCTCTATAGTGGAGTTTGGGGGCGGCAGGGAGCCTAGTGGTTAGAGATCCTCTGTGAGCACAGATGTGTACGTCATCCATGTTGTATGTTAAGTCCTGCAATTTGTATGGCATGTTACGAATGTGTATGTGCTTAAGATCCCGTTCAATCTCTTTTCAAAGCATGATGCTTACTAGCTTGTTTCTCTTGCTGTGTCTTTCTGTTTCCCTGAAGCCCTCCATAGTAGATTAAGTGACTTGTTCCAATAGATCCTAGTGGAGTCAATAACCTCATGGTAGTGTTAGGAAATGTCTGTTTAGATGGCATATTATGCCTTACCCCATTCTCAGGTCCTTCAGCCTAAGAATTGAGCACTCCCACTGTTTGGGTGTATGTTTCCACTGTTTGGGTGTATGTTCCCACTGTTTGGGTGTATGTTCCCTCTGTTTGGGTGTATGTTCCCACTGTTTGGGTGTATGTTCCCACTGTTTGGGTGTATGTTCCCACTGTTTGGGTGTATGTTCCCACTGTTTGGGTGTATGTTCCCACTGTTTGGGTGTATGTTCCCACTGTTTGGGTGTATGTTCCCACTGTTTTGGTGTATGTTCCCACTGTTTGGGTGTATGTTTCCACTGTTTGGGTGTATGTTCCCACTGTTTGGGTGTATGTTCCCACTGTTTGGGTGTATGTTCCCACTGTTTTGGTGTATGTTCCCACTGTTTGGGTGTATGTTTCCACTGTTTGGGTGTATGTTTCCACTGTTTGGGTGTATGTTTCCACTGTTTGGGTGTATGTTCCCACTGTTTGGGTGTATGTTTCCACTGTTTGGGTGTATGTTTCCACTGTTTGGGTGTATGTTTCCACTGTTTGGGTGTATGTTTCCACTGTTTGGGTGTACAGTCGTGGCCAAAAGTTTTGAGAATGACACATTCATTTTCAGAAAGTTTGCTGCTTCAGTGTCTTTAGATATTTTTGTCAGATGTTACTATGAAATACTGAAGTATAATTACAAGCATTTCATAAGTGTCAAAGGCTTTTATTGACATTTACATGAAGTTGATGCAAAGAGTCTATATTTGCAGCGTTGACCCTTCTTTTTCAAGACCTCTGCAATCCGCCCTGGCATGCTGTCAATTAACTTCTGGGCCACATCCTGACTGATGGCAGCCCATTCTTGCATAATCAATGCTTGGAGTTTGTCAGAATTTGTGGGGTTTTGTTTGTCCACCCGCCTCTTGAGGATTGACCACAAGTTCTCAATGGGATTAAGGTCTGGGGAGTTTCCTGGCCATGGACCCAAAATATCGATGTTTTGTTCCCCGAGCCACTTAGTTATCACTTTTGCCTTATGGCAAGGTGCTCCATCATGCTGGAAAAGGCATTATTCATTACCAAATTGTTCCTGGATGGTTGGGAGAAGTTGCTCTCGGAGGATGTGTTGGTACCATTCTTTATTCATGGCTGTGTTCTCTGGCAAAATTGTGAGTGAGCCCACTCCCTTAGCTGAGAAGCAACACCACACATGAATGGTCTCAGGATGCTTTACTGTTGGCATGACACAGGACAGATGGTAGCGCTCACCTTGTCTTCTCCGGACAAGCTTTTTTCCCGGATGCCCCAAACAATCGGAAAGGGGATTCATCGGAGAAAAGGACTTTACCACAGTCCTCAGCAGTCCAATCCCTGTACCATTTGCAGAATATCAGTCTGTCCCTGATGTTTTCCTGGAGAGAAGTGGCTTCTTTGCTGCCCTTCTTGACACAGGCCATCCTCCAAAAGTCTTCACCTCACTGTGCGTGCAGATGCACTCACACCTGCCTGCTGCCATTCCTGAGCAAGCTCTGTACTGGTGGTGCCCCGATCCCGCAGCTGAAACAACTTTAGGAGACGGTCCTGGCACTTGCTGGACTTTCTTGGGCACACTGAAGCCTTCTTCACAACAATTGAACCGCTCTCCTTGAAGTTCTTGATGATCCAATAAATGGTTGATTTAGGTGCAATCTTACTGGCAGCAATATCCTTGCCTGTGAAGCACTTTTTGCAATGACGACGGCACGTGTTTCCTTGCAGGAACCCATGGTTGACAGATGGGGAACAATGATTCCAAGCACCACCCTCCTTTGAATCTTCCAGTTTGTTATTCGAACTCAATCAGCATGACAGAGTGATCTCCAGCCTCGTCCTCGTCAACACTCACACCTGTGTTAACTAGAGAATCGCTGACATGTCAGCTGGTCCTTTTGTGGCAGGGCTGAAATGCAGTGGAAATGTTTTTGGGGGGTTCAGTTCATTTGCATGGCAAAGAGGGACTTTGCAATTCATCTGATCACTCTTAACATTCTGGAGTATATGCAAATTGCCATCATACAAGCTGAGGCAGCAGACTTTAAAAATGTATATTTGTGTCATTCTCAAAACTTTTGGCCACGACTATGTTTCCACTGTTTGGGTGAGGTTTCCACTGTTTGGGTGGTGATTGGCTGAGGCTGCTGTATGTGGTCTCACAGGTATAGTACAACATCAGTACAATAGTTCTAAATGAATAAATGGGACACCATTCACCCTTCCCGGAAATCCGCTTAATGTATGTTTATAGACAGCATACTGCAAGAGCAGAGATTAGACCGCACTTCTACTGCAGTAGCTAGCTATACTGTCAGTGCTACTGAGGCAATTTTAGTTTGGAGGAAGGCTGTGGCTAACCTACAGTCTCTGGTTCAGGACTTCAGGATGCCATGTGGTGATGAGAGAGATGATTGCTTGCTGTGCTCCTACATGGATACTGGATGGACTGGTGTGGGACTAAAATCACTTGATGGATTACTTTTGTGTACATTGTCCATTGAGTTGGACTAAAACAACAAGACAAGTGTGTGCAGGAAACTGCCCCTAGACTTTCCAGTAGTAACTGGTTCCCTATCATTATTAGCGAGATGATGGAAGACAGTAGGAGTACAGGCCTTGGTAAGGTATGGAGTTATCTGGTTATGTGCTGACGGGAAGACGGGCTCGTGGTAATGACTGGAGCGGAATCAGTGGAATGGTTTCACATACATTAAACACATGGTTTCCATGGTTTCCGTGTGTATGATGCCATTCCATTTGCGCCGTCCTGACCGTCATTCTGAGCCGTTCTCCCCTCGGCAGCCTCCACTGTCGATTCAGAAATCACAGGCTTGAGTAGGAAAAGACACCATGGAGAATCTAGTCAGTTTCATGTAGTAGTGTATTTTCACCACAGAGGGGCAGTGTTTCACTGAATGCTCCTGGGCTCTGATAAGGACGCGACGTGACTAAATGTATTCTCTTATTGGATTTTGGGATTATTAATCAATACTCAAATCTCTTACACTTATTAAAGTCATGACTTTAGGCTTACTGTGTACATCATTATGAATGACAATGTGGTAAGGAGATCAGCCATCAAGCGTTTCATGAAGAAGCACACGCACACATGCAACTGCAATATTTTATGAGCAAACAAAGGAACAATATTTCTAAGGAACAGCAATAATATTAACAATGCTAAATATATATTTTGTACAAAAACAAGACATAATGGTAAAATGGAATCAGAGCGAGAGAATGCCCCTGAGCAACACTAATTCCTTGTACAGAGGCAAACAAATGAAACCATTCAGCAACAGACTCTAGTTGAGAAGAGTGGAGTGGGTAGAAGTTGTCCCTAACCACTGATACAGGGTCAGATCTTGTCTCCCTTGGTGGTAATGCTTGAGGGTAGGTGATACATTGTCCTATTAGGAAGCTGTCCTAATATGCACAGGAGCATGTCCTAGTATGGACGGGAGCATGTCCTAGTATGGACGGGAGCATGTCCTAATATGGACGGGAGCATGTCCTAGTATGGACGGGAGCATGTCCTAGTATGGACGGGAGCATGTCCTAGTATGGACGGGATCATGTCCTAGTATGGACGGGAGCATGTCCTAGTATGGACGGGAGCATGTCCTAGTATGGACGGGAGCATGTCCTAGTATGGACGGGAGCATGTCCTAGTATGGACGGGAGCATGTCCTAGTATGGACGGGAGCATGTCCTAGTATGGACGGGAGCATGTCCTAGTATGGACGGGAGCATGTCCTAGTATGGACGGGAGCATGTCCTAGTATGGACGGGAGCATGTCCTAGTATGGACGGGAGCATGTCCTAGTATGGTCAACGTAAGATAATCAACCATCATCCATAGCAGCCGGCAACTTCTATCTACTGAGCATAATAGTAGTAATGGACACAGATAGTGAATGGAGGCTAGAGTTGCCCTTTTATATCACAATAACAATTTTGGCTAACTATTTGCAACAGTCCTA
The DNA here is from genome assembly GCF_029448725.1 of Salvelinus fontinalis. Taxonomy (NCBI): domain Eukaryota; kingdom Metazoa; phylum Chordata; class Actinopteri; order Salmoniformes; family Salmonidae; genus Salvelinus; species Salvelinus fontinalis. Next base: position 33,022,577 of record NC_074698.1, on the reverse strand, counting down.
CAACAGCCTGAAACTGTATAGCTGTATAGCTAATAACATATCAATTTACGTCAGCACTTGTAGGATGTGTAGTCATTGTCCCCATTCTGTAAGGTCTACAGACAATGTAGCCAAGCCAGGGTGCCATGGTTGGATGAAAATGTGCTGCTGTCCTAATATATTACCCACTGCAGGTTGTAAACGAACAACAGCATGTAATACTGTAATCTCAAATGAAGTCTAATAAGCATGAGAAATGTAAAAAAAAAAAGTTTAAAAAAAGCCATGGTCAGATTTTTAAATAGTCAAAAAAGCTATGAAAAAGTTTTTCGCGAAGCAGAGATACAGCGGCCACTCATAATGGAGGTTGAAGCCAGATTATGGAGCCTGTGCTCTTCTTCACACGTAACAGTATTGGGAACCACTGCTCTGTCAATTCCAAATAAAATGTGATGATATTCAAAATGTAAAGACAATCCAATACATTAGTTTATATCATAGGAGGCTGCTGAGGGGAGAGCGGCTCATAATCATGGTTGGAACAGAACAAATGGAATGGCATCAATGGCACCTGGAGACCATGTGTTTGATGTATTTAATACCGTTCCACTAATTCCGCTCCAGTCGTTACCACATGCCAGTTCTCCCCAATTAAGGTGCCACCAACCTCCGGTGGTTTATATAACGGTTCTTTCTACCTGTTGATGTAGCTGTGGACAGAGCTCTATGTGCTTAAGCCAACTTCTCTGACTGTGTTTGTCATGTACGGCATGACAAGACAACATTGAGTGTCAGAGGGGTTTGGCAGAAATGCATGCATTATCTGGACAAGGCTACTGATGCTGTGTTTACACAGTCACCCCAATTGTGATCTTTTTTTCTCTAATTGGTCTTTTGATGTGAGAAGATTTGATGTGATTGGTCAAAAGACAAATTATTGGGGAAAAATATCCTAATTGTGTGACTGTGTAAACACAGCCAAATAAATCCTTTAAAATGAAATGTTGTAATTACTAATTCAATGTTGCAGATGTCATCAACGAGCTGTGTTGGCCCACAGGACGGCCGCTGACTGGATGTGTTTTGATTGTCGCACCATTCTCGATACACCCTAGACACTGTCGGGTGTGAAAAGCCCAGGAGGGCGAATGTTTCGGAGATACCAGATTCGCCGCACCTGGCACCAACGATCATACCGCGCTCAAAGATGCTTAGGTCACTTGTTTTGCCTGTTCTAACATTCAATCAAACAGTAACTGAATACCTTTGTGCCTGGCTTTTGGTTTTATATAGCAAGCCATGTGAACATGGAGGTGTACCTAATAAACTGTCCAGTGTGTGTATGTACAGTATGTATGTCATATATATAAAAGAACCTACCAGAACTCATCAGTGAAATGTCTGAGTTGGATGTATTTGAAACAGTCATCATGTGTCTTCAGGACTGTTAAGAGAGGGTTGAATCACTCATACTGTACGCTTCTCTTGTTCAGGAGACAGAATGGAGGATGGGATGCTGAGGCCTAGGGGTGGGAGGCTTGTTTTGTCACACACACACGCGCACACACACACAGAAACATGTATAGATACACAAAACACACACATAGCATTCCCACAAAACACACACGCACTCATGCATGGCAGACGAACACAGACACACACACACACACACACACACACACGCACATAGGAGTGTGGCGCCAGAGCCTGAACAGGGGACAAACTAAGGCAAATTGGGCAGCATGTCTATGACGAACTTTGTGTCAGGTGACCCTTTATGACGAGAAGGCTGTATACTGACTGTTCTAGCTAGATCTACAGTATAGTACACACTACTATATAGGCATAGATCCATCCACAGGTTATACCTGTGAGATTTAGGGAGTAGGGGAAGGGAGTGATGATGATGATGATGATGGGTAGTAGGAGGAACACTGCTGCACCCCTTCAGGGGTACAATGTTTTCTAGCTCTTCTCAAATTCACATTGCTCAGACTGGAGGCCTCAGCGTGACCTCTGACCTCCCAAAGCGAGAGCACTCTGGGAACAGACGTCAATTCAACATCTATTCCACGTTGAAATGACGTGGAAACAACATTGATTGAACCAGTGTGTGCCCAGTGGTAATGCTCCATATGCCAGCGTGCCAGAGCTGACCTCACAGACAGTGTGGGGTAGGTGGGTGATTGTCCTGCCCTAGGCCTGGGTAGCCTGTGATGAGCTCAGCATTTCAAACACGACATGACTCGGCAAGCCTGAAGACCAGCTATAAAATGTGGGTCAGTTGCAGGTCAAACAGCTGCCAAACTAAGGGTAACTATTTCAAATAATGAATCCACGATGCGGTAGAGATTTATCGGTGTTTGTAGCATGACCTGCAGTGTTTTTGACAACTGCCATTTTGATCTGTAACTGATCAGACTGTGGATTTGTTCTTTGGGCTTTGAAGAAATGTTGCTTGACAGAGAAACAGGTTAGCGCTGCTTAATTTTCAGCAATGAAGAACACTACATTATTCAATACCTGCTGAAGCAAAGACTGGTCTTTCTTGGACATTATTCTGTAACAGCAACATAAAAGCAAGAGCAACAATTTATGAATGACGTGAAACGTGACGTGATGGTTTCAAATCGGACTGGACAATAGTGATTGAAAAATGCATTGTCTTTGCTATCTAAACTACCAAACAGTTCTATTCAGCTTAGACAAAAAATGAATAAATTGATTCTCAACCACGACATAACAATGTTGACTTGACAATTACAGCACACGTTGGAGTCTATAGAGTCTAGCAGCAGTCTGGTTAGTGATTAGCCTTGGTCGATGCCATGCTAATATCGTCAATATAACAACATGTCAGCATTCCTCTCTATAGTAGGACTCTGCACCCTTTCTGCTCATGTGACCTGACCAAGAAACACGGGGCTATAATAATAATAATAACCCAACCAAGAAACACTCTGGGATAGAATAATAATTTGGGCCTTGAGTTTTTCCTGGTGAGGTCACCTGGTATCCATATTGGGTACAATATCTACTCATTCTACACTTTAACAAATCATGGCCTTGGACTGAATGCTGTATCAAATAAAACACTGTATGTACAGTACACACACACGTGTACACACACACACTCACTCTCTCACACACACAGAGAGAAACTGTTCAACTACATAGTAAGGGTGCATTCATAGAGGCATCATTAGGTCATGTGATTCCAACTCTGTAACTCTGTTCAGCTCTTTGCTGTTGGTCCATGACTCACTGCTGAATATTTGTCCACAGCAAATATGTGTCTTTCTGAGATTAAAAAAAGAAGCACTAAGGTCAACCATAACGTTAAACCGACTTTACAGAGTCCATATTTGGACAGCATCGGTCTCAGCAGGGCTTGTGCTTGCAACTTAACCATTTGGGATATCATGTGTTTTTATGTCATTTCAAAGTAGTTCCAGTATCTCTACTGTTCCTCCTCTCTCTGTAGTAAGTCATTAGATAACCAAACTACACCTTGGTGTAATGATCCAGAGGTGATGTGGCCTGCTGCTCACTGTTGTGTTAAGTAATACTCTATCTAAGAATAGAGGCATGTTACTAATTCCACATTCTGCAGAGCCCACCATTTTGGACACACAATCTTTGTAAACAGACAATACGCACACAGTGAGTCTGCTATAGTCCTAGTCTCACTTTGGCATACTTCCTACGTCCTAGTCTGTTATTTATCTCGGCTACAGGACAATGTGACAAAGATACAGATTGAGGTGGAGGTTCTCCCTGCTAGTGTAAACGTATGTGCAGGGAATCCTTGTTCTCCATGGTTAAGTCTCATCTGCTGTCAATCAGTAACCGTAGGTAACGGTCTAGGACTTATCAGGACACAACATGTCAAAATGCTCTGCAGAGGAAAACACATGTTTCTTATTAGACAAGTTCAGGTAGCACTTCCCGGTTTCAGTCCCTTTTCTTCCATTTGGGGCCTAATGAACACAACCCTGTTCTGGTCCTCACATGATCCTGTCACTATCTACTAGCGTCAATACACTCAGTACACGTCTTCAGCTTTCCACCCAAACACCAGAAAGCAAAGTCACAACTACAGTTAGTATTCTCTCCTTTATGAATATATCACAATGTATGGGTTTTACGACCAGGAAAACCCAATGTCATGTCATTGTATGTCTTTTGAGAAAGTAAAGAGAGAGTTGGTAAACAGAGATATGAGACATAAAGAACGTGATACCAGCCGTTGAGGAGCAGACACCATGAGGGCTTAGTTCCTTTGGCATTTTTTCACCTCGTCCACAGGGAGAAGAAAATGCTTACAAAATATCACACCATGAGATAAACTACAATCACTCTCCATATGTGAGCTGTTCATAGGGCATGATAACAGGTCAGGATGACCAATTCCACCTGCAGAAACACGTGTGTGTGTGTGTGTGTGTGTGTGTGTGTGTGTGTGTGTGTGTGTGTGTGTGTGTGTGTGTGTGTGTGTGTGTGTGTGTGTGTGTGTGTTTTGTATTTGTTTGTGTGTGATGAGCTTGTGAGGGTGAGGGAGAGTTGATGTGAAATCAAAGATGTCTGTATAGATCACACATATGGGATGCGTTAGAATTAACAAGCATCAAATGCTGGTCTGCAGGTCTCCATTGAGCAGCGTGCTTTGAGTCTCCGTGGGGTCATTCATCATGCGCGACTTGTCCTGCTTGCTGTCGCTGCGCTCAATCACATCCAGGCCGCCCACCTTCTTCCGACACAGAACGTTCTGGAAGCTCTTCTTGAAGTTCTCCGACAGGAACGCGTAAAGGATGGGGTTGGCACACGAGTTGGCGTAACCCAGGACAACCACGAAGGCAAAGGTGCTCCTCAGGAAGGGCGTGGTGGAGATGGTTCCTGTCACCGACGTCACATTGAAGACATAGAAGGGCAGCCAGCAGAAGACGAACACGGCAACCACGATGGACACCATGCGGGTCACCTTCCTCTCCGAGCGCTTCCTCTTAGTGGACCCGACACGGATCCCTGACGACTTCACCTAAAAAATGAAAGATTGTATTTGTATAGCACTCTTTAAAAAAACATAAATATTAGGAGACCCGACACAGATCCCTGAGGACTTCCCTTTAATAGTAGTAATAATTATAGATTTGATCTGTATAGCCCACTTTAAAATATATGTAAATATAGCTACATCTCAAGGAACAGGCAAAAACAAAAGAAGAAAATTATAGATTAAAGTAGACATGCTGTGCTACCATTATAACATACGATAGATTAAAGTAGACACGCGGTGCTACCATTATAACATACGATAGATTAAAGTAGACACGCGGTGCTACCATTATAACATACGATAGATTAAAGTAGACATGCTGTGCTACCATTACAACATACGATAGATTAAAGTAGACACGCGCTGCTACCATTATAACATACGATAGATTAAAGTAGACATGCTGTGCTACCATTACAACATACGATAGATTAAAGTAGACACGCGGTGCTACCATTATAACATACGATAGATTAAAGTAGACATGCTGTGCTACCATTATAACATACGATAGATTAAAGTAGACATGCTGTGCTACCATTATAACATACGATAGATTAAAGTAGACACGCGGTGCTACCATTATAACATACGATAGATTAAAGTAGACATGCTGTGCTACCATTATAACACACGATAGATTAAAGTAGACACGCGGTGCTACCATTATAACATACGATAGATTAAAGTAGACATGCTGTGCTACCATTACAACATACGATAGGTCACAACAAACAATAGGTCACAACAATTTAGTCAGGTTCAAATGAAAATAGAAGTATAGAAAGGCGGCAGTAGTCATGGAGATGTCAGTCTCATCTATGTAGGTCCGCCTTGGTCTCAGCAGGTGACACTGAGGATGTCCTAATATGGACACCGTAGTGGTGGCAGAACGATGTAAAACTAGTACGACCTTAATGATGATGGTGAGGTAACACAGGCAGGTGACCATGAGACTGACCTTAATGATGATGGTGCGGTAACACAGGCAGGTGACCATGAGACTGACCTTAATGATGATGGTGCGGTAACACAGGCAGGTGACCATGAGACTGACCTTAATGATGATGGTGAGGTAACACAGGCAGGTGACCATGAGACTGACCTTAATGATGATGGTGAGGTAACACAGGCAGGTGACCATGAGACTGACCTTAATGATGATGGTGAGGTAACACAGGCAGGTGACCATGAGACTGACCTTAATGATGATGGTGCGGTAACACAGGCAGGTGACCATGAGACTGACCTTAATGATGATGAGAAGGTAACACAGGCAGGTGACCATGAGACTGACCTTAATGATGATGAGAAGGTAACACAGGCAGATGACCATGAGACTGACCTTAATGATGATGGTGCGGTAACACAGGCAGGTGACCATGAGACTGACCTTATTGATGATGAGAAGGTAACACAGGCAGGTGACCATGAGACTGACCTTAATGATGATGAGAAGGTAACACAGGCAGGTGACCATGAGACTGACCTTAATGATGATGAGAAGGTAACACAGGCAGGTGACCATGAGACTGACCTTAATGTTGATGAGAAGGTAACACAGGCAGGTGACCATGAGACTGACCTTAATGATGATGAGAAGGTAACACAGGCAGGTGACCATGAGACTGACCTTAATGATGATGGTGAGGTAACACAGGCAGGTGACCATGAGACTGACCTTAATGATGATAGTGAGGTAACACAGGCAGGTGACCATGAGACTGACCTTAATGATGATGAGAAGGTAACACAGGCAGGTGACCATGAGACTGACCTTAATGATGATGGTGAGGTAACACAGGCAGGTGACCATGAGACTGACCTTAATGATGATGAGAAGGTAACACAGGCAGGTGACCATGAGACTGACCTTAATGATGATGAGAAGGTAACACGGGCAGGTGACCATGAGACTGACCTTAATGATGATGGTGAGGTAACACAGGCAGGTGACCATGAGACTGACCTTAATGATGATGAGAAGGTAACACAGGCAGGTGACCATGAGACTGACCTTAATGTTGATGAGAAGGTAACACAGGCAGGTGACCATGAGACTGACCTTAATGATGATGAGAAGGTAACACAGGCAGGTGACCATGAGACTGACCTTAATGATGATGAGAAGGTAACACAGGCAGGTGACCATGAGACTGACCTTAATGATGATGAGAAGGTAACACAGGCAGGTGACCATGAGACTGACCTTAATGATGATGGTGCGGTAACACAGGCAGGTGACCATGAGACTGACCTTAATGATGATGGTGAGGTAACACAGGCAGGTGACCATGAGACTGACCTTAATAATGATGGTGAGGTAACACAGGCAGGTGACCATGAGACTGACCTTAATGATGATGAGAAGGTAACACAGGCAGGTGACCATGAGACTGACCTTAATGATGATGAGAAGGTAACACAGGCAGATGACCATGAGCGGGAGGAAGAAACCCAGGACGAAGGTGTAGAACATGAAGGCGGTGTAGTAGGCCTCCTCAGGCTCCGGCCACACGATGGTACAGAAGCAACTGTTGTGCTTGGTGATTAAACCGCTGTAGATTATGATAGGCAGGTTGACCAGGAGTGACACCCCCCACACCGCCAGGTTGATGGTCTTGGCCATACGTGGCTTGCGCCACTTGGTGGACCGGATGGGGTGCACCACGGCCAGGTAGCGGTCGATGCTCATGACCATAAGGCAGAAGATGGAGGTGAACTGGTTGAGTGAGTCCACGGTCATGACCACGCGGCACAGCACCGCACCGAACGGCCAGTGGACCAGCGCCAGCTGAATGGCGATGAACGGTAACCCCAACATGAACAGAACATCTGCGACTGCCAAATTCATGATGTAAATATTCGTGACCGTCTTCATCTTGGCGTAGCGCAGGATGACGTAGATCACAAGGGCGTTGCCACAGAGACCGATACCACACACCAGGAAGTAGAGGAAGGTGATGACCATGGTGCTGGTCTGGTTGAACGTGTTGTCGCCCATATAGGTACCATTGGGTTCCGTTGACTCGTTGCCCAGAATAAAGCTGTCGTACATCAGGGGTTCTTCGGTTATGTTGGGGAGCGTGGAGGGGAACACCCAGGAGTCCATGGTGGCTCTGGTGGTTCCTCAATGTCTCTCAGATATCCAAGGAACTCTGACTATGACATCCCACCTGCATGGATGGAATAAAATAACAGAATCAATGTGGTGCCTCTCAGAATCAATGTGGCCTCTCGCTCTCTCTCGGTCTCTGTCTCTCATTCTCACTCTCTAGGGAACAGACATTTTTGAAAAGCCTCCCTATTAAAATATAACAGCAGACAGTTACGAAATATAAACGTACATATACTCTCTGTTCCCCTCCCCCCTCAGATTTTCATTACAAATAATCTTACATTCTTTTGTCCCTAATGAACCTCAAAGATCATTGCAGTTCTTGTTTTTCTAAATTGAGGTAACTTGGGGTAAATTGTTTTGGATTTCCAAGTCCCTCTGTTTAGAACCCTTTTTGTCCAAGCTGGGTTTAAACACGTTTGATAATATTATTTTATTATATTAGCAGTAACTAGTGGTGGGAAAGGTACCCAATTGTCATACTTGAGTAAAAGTAAAGATACCTTAATAGAAAATGACTCTAGTAAAAGTGAAAGTCACCCAGTAAATTACTAGTTGAGTAAAAGTCTAAATGTATTTGGTTATAAATATACTTACGTATGAAGAGTAAATGCAATTGCTCAAATACACTTAAAAGTATAAGTAATTTCAAATTCCTTATATTATTAAACAGGCATAATTTTCATTTTTTTCTGGATAACCAGGGTCACATTCCAACACAGACATAATTTACAAACAAAGCATGTGTGTTTAGTGAGTCTGCCAGATCAGGGGCAGTAGGGATGACCAGGGATGTTCTCTTGATAAGTGTGTGCATTTTTCTGTCCTCGTAAGCATTCAAAATGTAATGAGTACCTTTGGGTTTCATGGAGTAAAAAGTACATTATTTTCTTTAGGAATGTAGTTAAGTAAAAGTAGTCAAAAATATAAATAGTCAAGTACAGATACCAATAGAACTACTTAAGTAGTACTTTAAAGTAGTTTTACTTGAGTACTTTACACCACTGACTATAACAATATGAAGACTATTATGACTGTCTACAAATGCTTCCGTGTAGACTGTAGCATAACTAAAAGTGATTATCTTTTCCAGACAATGCAGGTAATTCTGCCCCCCTCAGCTCTGACGATGGCACATGCTGTTGACTTCATTGATTAGGATTTTAATGAGTGCAGCCACGCTTGTGCTGTTGCAATAAAACTATGCTCATCACAGACGACTGTAAAAATAACCTGTCTCAAACCAGGAAGAGATGGGATGGCTTTTGAAACCACACAGGCAGACCTGGATTAAATACTATTTCAAATTATTTCAAATACTTTACCTGGGCTTGATTGAGCTTGCCTGGCATAATGGAACCAATGAAATAGTCCCAGAACTGTAAACCCCACCCCTCTGGCACTCCAGACAGACCCAATCAAACACTCCAAGAACACATACTATGTGAACCCAGGTCTGGCACACAGGGCAGCTTGCTCTCCCCTACCTCCAATGCATTGGGTATATATTTACTAATGTCCTTATGTAACTTGGTAACCACTGTGTAACCTGTGTTGCAATCACACTTCAGACCATTGGTTCCTGGGGCCTCATTTGTAAGCCCTGCATACATAAATAATCGTTGACGGTATGGGTAGGCTACAGTATTGATGTGCAATAGGAGTGCAACATCATTACCTATTTAATCTCAGAGCCTATACCAAGGCTGGACATACAGCATAAACCCAATAAACTAAATATTGAACACCAATTTGTCGTTTGCATTCAGTGGCCAAATGGCAATAGTTCCACATGATACAGGAAATAAAGGACGTTATTGTCACTATAAAAGGTGAATGGAGGCGTCTTCCAGGCAGAGTTTTAATGCTCGTTCAGGCGCACACAGTTTTATGACAGGCCTGATATCTAACGGGAAACATGTAACGTTTATAAATCTCAATATTATTGTAAGTGCACAGACTTTTCAGAAATGGCATACGCAGAAATTGAGTGTGAAATGTACATAAGATTATAAATGAGGACCCTGTCCCTGGATGTGTCTGCTGAGAGAGAGACTCTTGGTTGGCTGGTTCAGCTGCAGCCTCTCTCTACAGTCAGCCTGTGGTAATCAGTACTGGATAAGCCCCATGATCTTTGAAAATCGATGGGGATAGACCTTTATCCTGTCCACGAATGCATAGGCATCATGCTCCATTAAAGCCCATTAACTGAGGGCACATGTCCCCTGATTTGGATCCCATTTGGGATCAAATATACAGAGTCTTCAGAAAGTATTCAAACCCTTTGACTTTTTACACATTTTGTTGTGTTACAGCCTGAATATAAAATTGATTAAATGTAGTTTTTTTTTTACAAAAGAAAGCTCAAATGTCTAGAGTCAATAAGTATTCAACCCGTTTGTTATGGCAAGCCTAAATAAGTTCAGGAGTAAACATTTGTTTAACAAGTCACATAATATGTTGCATGGACTCACTATGTGTGCAATAACAGTGTTTAACATTATTTTTTAAATCACTGCCTCATCCTTGTACTCCACACATACAATCATCTGTAAGGTCCCTCAGTCGAGCAGTGAATTTCAAACACAGATTCAACCATAAAGCCAAGGGAAGTTTTCCAATGACTCACAAAGAAGGGCACCTATTGGTAGATGGGTGAAAGAAAAAAAAGCAGACATTGAATATCCCTTTGAGCATGGTGAAGTTATTAATTACACTTTGGAGGGTGTATCAATACACCCAGTCACTACAAAGATACAGGTGTCCATCCTAACTCAGTTGCCAGAGAGGAAGAAAACCGCTCAGGGATTTCACCATGAGGCCAATCGTGACTTTAAAACAGTTTTAGAGTTTAATGGCTGTGATAGGAGAAAACTGAGGATGGATCAACAACATTGTAGTTACCAACATAACACATCACTGAGTATCACTTCATATTTTCAAGCATGGTGGTCGCTGCATCATGTAGTGGGTATGCTTGTCATCGGCAAGGACTAGGGAGTTTTTTTAGGATAAAATTAAACAGAATAGAGCTAAGCACAGGCAAAATTCTAGTGGAAAACCTATAGGCCAAATATACACTGCCGTTGCCTATCAAGATGACATTGAATGTTCCTGAGTGGTCTAGTTACAGTTTTGACTTAAATTGGCTTGAAAATCTATGGCAAGACTTGGAAATGGCTGTCTAGCAAGGATCAACTACCAACTTCACAGAACTTGAAGAATTTAAAAAATAATAATGTGCAAATGTTGAACAATCCAGGTGTGCAAAGCTCTTAGAGACTTACCCAGAAAGACTCACAGCTGTAATTGCTTCCAGAGGTAATTGTAACATGTATTGACTCAGGTGGTTTAATGCTTATCTAATCAATATATATATTACTGTATTAATTTTTATATACTGTGTATATACATATATTTTTTTTTTTTTACAAATGTTGGAATTGTTCTTCCATTTTGACATTACAGAGTATCTTGTGTAGATCATTGACAAAAAATGACAATTTAATCCACTTGAATCCCACTTTGTAACACAATAAAAGTCAAGGGGTTTGAATCCTTTCCAAAGGCACTGTACAATTCATTGTTTCACAGAGAATGCGTTGAAATATATTGAATTGGGCCATCACTGCCCACACAAAAGCATTAGTGAGGGACATGAGTCATGACACCTCTGTAGGAGGGCCCAGCTGTTTATGCACTCAGTCATTGGTTTCACAGCATGTTGGGTACTTCTTTAACCATTCAGCCTTAAAGGCCCTTATCAAATGTAATCACACAGCAGATTAAAAGCTGCAACAGTAGGGCCCTGGTGTGTGTATGGAGAGCTCCCCTGGGAATTCCCTCTCCTTTTAAATACCAAATGGAAACAGTAGGGCCCTGGTGTGTGTATGGAGAGCTCCCCTGGGAATTCCCTCTCCTTTTAAATACCAAATGGAAACAGTAGGGCCCTGGTGTGTGTATGGAGATCTCCCCTGGGAATTCCCACTCATTTCAAATACAAAATGGAACAGCTTCAGTTCTGAGTCTGAGTACAGGTTTCCAGCTAGTTTATGTTGTCATGTCCGCTAGACTAGCACACTGCAACACACACACACACACACACACACACACACACACACACACACACACACACACACACACACACACACACACACACACACACACACACACACACACACACACACACACACACACACACACATCTTTTTTTTATTTTTTTATTTCACCTTTCTTTAACCAGGTAAGCTAGTCTCATTTGCAACTGCGACCTGGCCAAGATAAAGCAAAGCAGTTCAACACATACAACAACACAGAGTTACACATGGAGTAAAACAAACATACAGTCAATATTACAGTAGAAAAATCTATATACAGCATGTGCAAATTAGGTAGGTTACGAGAGGTAAGGCAATAAATAGACCATAGTGGCGAAGTAATTACAATATAGTAATTAAACACTGGAATGGTAGGGTGTGCAGAAGATGAATGTGCAAGTAGAGATACTGGGGAGCAAAGGAGCAAGATAAATAAATACAGTATGGGGATGAGGTAGATTGGATGGGCTATTTACAGATGAGCTATGTGCAGTTATATGTGAGCTGCTCTGACAGCTGGTGCTTAAAGCTAGTGAGGGAGATAAGAGTCTCCAGCTTCAGAGATTTTTGCAGTTCATTCCAGTCATTGGCACACACACACGTATGCACATATACATGGACACAGACACACAGACACGTACATATGCACTCACACACACACACACACACACACACACACACACACACACACACACACTCACACACACACACACACACACACACACACACACACACACACACACACACATACATGCCATAGGGAAATCATTCATTCAACTCCCCAGTCACAGCCCCCTTCCTGAGAACTGCTTGTCCTTCTCTTGATACTAGACTATATTCTTCCCTCAGTAAATAACAACCCAAAGGTTACTCCTCTCCACTGTTATAGAAAACGTGTATTTATTAGGGGGTGGGAATGAATGCAAATGAGTATGTAAATGCTTCCCCCCTATGTAATTGAAAGAAAGGACGGACTGCGACACCACAATCAGTGAGCCGTGACAGAGTCAAATTAGAGTGCAGTTCGGTGTCAGCACGCCGTGGGAGGGATGCCCCCTGCCAACCTGAGATAATATCAACATCATAACGTCTTTCATTAGGACTATTTGTCATTGCACCTCCTGCACAGTGAAAGCTGCCTCGGCGGTGTCTGAGATATGGGTATTGTTGTGCTAAATAAGCAACACCAGATACGAGGGAGGGGTCTGTGGGATGTTGGAAACAAAACAGTAAAACAGATGATGACATTGCCTGGGCCACGTGTCCATGTGTTCGTCCCAAATAGAACCCTATTCCCTCCCTTTGTGCTGCACTACTTTGACCAGGGCCCATAGGGTGTCCACTGCCCATAGGGTGTCCACTGCCCATAGGGTGTCCACTGCCCATAGAGTGGCATTTGGGGCGCAGCCCGTGGGCTACATTCTATCAGGTCCACGCTAGCTGACATCCACATAGCGGTTGTTTGGCAGTATCAGAGGTGGAATTGCATTAGAGCTGTCAAATCCACAAGCGGCTCCCGGCATTAAACCTACAGCATTATACCTACAGCATTATACCTACAGCATTATACCTACAGCATTATACCTACAGCATTATACCTACAGCATTATACCTACAGCATTATACCTACAGCATTATACCTACAGCATTATACCTACAGCATTATACCTACAGCACTATACCTACAGCATTATACCTACAGCATTATACCTACAGCACTATACCTACAGCATTATACCTACAGCACTATAACTACAGCATTATACCTACAGCACTATACCTACAGCATTATACCTACAGCATTATACCTACAGCATTATACCTACAGCATTATACCTACAGCATTATACCTACAGCACTATACCTACAGCATTATACCTACAGCACTATAACTACAGCATTATACCTACAGCACTATACCTACAGCATTATACCTACAGCATTATACCTACAGCATTATACCTACAGCATTATACCTACAGCACTATAACTACAGCATTATACCTACAGCACTATACCTACAGCACTATACCTACAGCATTATACCTACAGCACTATACCTACAGCATTATACCTACAGCACTATACCTACAGCATTATACCTACAGCACTATACCTACAGCATTATACCTACAGCACTATACCTACAGCATTATACCTACAGCATCATATCTGCTAGATATGTGTATGTGACAAATAAACATTTGATTTGATTTGTACAAAACATTAGGAACAGCTGCTCTTTCCATGATATAGATTGACCAGGTGAAGCCAGGTAAAAGCTGTGATCCCTTATTGATGTCACTTGTTAAATCCACTTCAATCGGTGTAGATAAAGGGGAGGGGACAGGTTAAAGAAGGATGTTTAAGCCTGTGTCAAGAACTGCAATACTGCTTGTTTTTTCACACTCAACTGACACAACTGTGGGAAGCATTGGAGTCAACATGGGCCAGCGTCCCTGTGGAATGTTTTCAACACCTTCTAGAGTCCATGCCCCACCGAATTGAGGCTGTTCTGAGGGCAAAGGGGGGTGCAACTCAATATTAGCACGGTGTTCCTAATGTTTTGTGCACTCACTGTAATTACCTAATCATATCCTGCATCCCGAATGGGACCCTATTACCTACATAGTGCACCACTTTTGACCAGGACCCATAGGAAATAGGGTGCCATTTCAGATGCATGATGCAACATGTTTGCTCCATGCTTAGATGTACAATTTGGACTTGTTGAAATGAGGTTGGTGGGTTGACGTTGGCTACTGTACTATGAATAGATGCACTGTACAGTATGTATTGAATGCAACATTGAGCAATTCGTCAACAAGTGGTTCAGTCTCAGTAGTCTGGATCTAAGCCTAGTGGTAGAATTGAAATATATAATTAAATAGAATCAAATTAAATAGAATTGAATAGAATAGAATATAGAGAAGAATAGACTAGAAGTCCTCCTGTGGGTTGTTTAGGAACCTGACTCATTGTTCTACCAGATTACTTCCCTCTGTCTTTTCAGGCCCTGCCTCAATAGAATAGACAACATGTGGGCTGATTGGCACCTGATAGAAAAAGAGGCTGAAATACAGGATGAAAATACAGCTGTCTGTGTCTGTCCAGAGTTCATTAGCGTGGAAAACTGTGAGGGCCCAGCTGAAACAATGTTGATAGTTTGCTAGTGGACTGGACCCATAAATTAAAGTCCCCCCCAAAGTTTGACCCTTGTTGTATTCAGGGGAGCTCATGTCTCATTCAAGGGGGCAGAGCCCCCCCCCCCCCCCCCCCCCCCCCCCTGTAATTCACACACTGCCAAGGACTGTAAAAATGGGACCTGATACGTCTCTGCTTGGTACTCCGCATTAAGGAGATAAGGAGGTATGAGATATCGGGTAAGGCCCTGCCATAGACTAGCGTCCTGTCCAGGGGGTTACTCAAGCTGCCTCACGCTACAGAAGCAGGAGATAGGCTCTTGCTCCAAGACGTTCTGGGACAGCTGGCATAAACCAAGGCTGTCTAAATGCTTTACAGTGTATTGATTTAGAATCAAATAGAATAGACAACCTGTGGGCTGATCCTGCACTTGATAGATTGAAATCTTGTTTCCGACACATTACTCCTGTATCTCTTCAGGCTCAATACTTTATATTGCTTTGGTTTAGAATATAGTATAATAGATCTCTGTTCAGGCACCTGATAGATTGTCTGCAAGTTTACACCCCTTTCTCTTCACTGGCTGGGTCAATGTGTCACGACTTCCACCGAAGATGGTTCTTCTCCTTGTTCGGGCGGTGCTCGGCGGTCGGCGTCGCCGGCCTACAAGCCATCACCGATCCATTTTTATTTTTCCGTTTGTTTTGTCTTTGGTTCATTCACACCTGGTTTTCATTTTCTTTCATTCCTGTGTGTATATTTACCCCTGTTTTCCCGCCTAGGTTTGTGCGGGATTCTTTTCATGTTGATTGTGGAGGCTTTCCTCAGTTTATTCACGTGTGTTTATTATAGTAAGGAGCGTTGGTTTTTTCTCCTTCCGTGTGTAACTGTGAGTTCCCATTGTCTTGGGCGTTTTTTTGTGTGTGATTGTACCTGTACCGTTTTTGGACTTGGCTATTAAAAAACGCTACATTGACATCTCTGCTCTCCTGCGCTTGACTCCTTACCTACCTTCAGAACGAAATCGCAACACAATGCTTTACTTTGGTTTAGAATATAATAGATCTCTGTTCAGGCACCTGATAGGTTGTCTGCCAGTTCCTCTTCACCGGCTGGGTCAATGCTTTACATTGTTTTGGTTTAGACCACATGACTGCTGTTCAGGCACCTGGTAGATTGCTACCTTGTTCTGCCAGTTTACTCTGCTCTGTCTTTTGAAGCACTGGATCTTTACATTTTATTATTTATTTATTTAACTAGGCAAGTCAGCTAAGAACAAATCCTTATTTACATTGACGGTCAGTGGGTTAACTGCCTTGTTTATGGGCAGAACGACATATTTTTACTTTGTCAGCCCCAGGGGATTTGATCTAGCAACCTTTCAGTTACTGGCCTAAACCTCTAACCACTAGGCTACCTGTCGCCCCTTATGTCGTATTCTAACTTAACGTACTGTAGAGCACTGTCACGATGCACCTGATAGCTTGCCATCTTGTTCTGCCAGCTTACTCCGCTCTGTCTTTTCGGGCACACTGTGACTCTGTCACAAACCTTTAGCGCAGTGATTTAAAGGGCTGTGTGGGAAATCTGGAATAGACGATAAGGAGCTACTCATCTGTTTGTTCTTGCAGCAACTGACCCTGTTGAGCCGATGATCAGAACATTCAAATCCACGTTTCAGATGTGATCACAGAGAGTGGTCAGGGATTGGAACCATCAACATTTAAATATGCGCAACATGAAAGAGTTAATCCAATGATAGCCATCTGATAAAATAGTGTCATAATTCACTCAGTCTATGAATGTGACAATACATTTGAAAAAAGTAAGTAGAGTAAAGCGATAGTATGATTTGAAGATTAAATATTTAATCAATATTTCAATAACATTAACACACATGATTTCCATTGTGTTTCTTTACCATGATGACTGAATAAGAATTATAGACTAAATAATTTTTTCATACACTTAAATTTTAAGACCCGATATAACATTGCATTTTGATAATGACACATTTCTATATTTTCCTTACCTTTAAAATCGATTAAATATAATCCAATGTTAAACTTTATTCCGTTTATCTGAGTTCAATGGGTCTTCATTTCCCACTATGAAAGCTTCTCAAACACCTCTCCAACACGTTCAGCCGAAACGAGGTTTGACAGCTCTCTGCCATTTGAATTCACCTTTCAAAATAACCAACCTTTGATCATTTGCCATCATGCTGAAATAAATTGTAAAAAAGATCGAGATCGTTGAAAATGTGTCTACGCAAGAAAACAAATAGATGTATGCGGAACGACTCTGTGCGTCTGGCTACATGGTAACGTGCGCACAGAGAATGCCTTGAGTGAAAAGGGCCGGATAGAGCGGAGATGCGGAGCGCGCGCAGCTTGTATTAGCTACTCACAGCTTGTAATGACAGACACCGGGTAGAGACCTCGTACAGGGCTGTTGCTGCTGCTTGCTAATGTTCTCCAGCCCAACGCACAGATGGAGTTACTGGTCCGTTATTTCCCCGTTCCTTCTCCGTTTCCTCCCATGCAGTAACCTCGTTGTCACCAGGTTATTACGTTCGGACTGAGGCAGCACACTACGAAAAGATGAAGGTGGTTAGTGTGCTGAAGCCTTGTTTACCTCCGGTCTTCATTTGAGTTGTGAGATTCAAAATAATTATTGGAAATGTCAGGATTTATTGATTATAGGCCTAGAGATCATCAAGTAAATATATTAACCAAATGTATTGAAAATGATAGTCGTTATGTTAACATAATTATTAGAGCTAAATTATGCCAGATACCTCTTGTATTTTTGATGTGCAGCCTATGTCAAACATACTGTTCATTCGACCCGGATTGTGAAAGTAGCCAACCAGTGAGGTAGAGGAGGGGACATGAGACACCATACCAGCGTCACACATAGCTTTGAGTGGACGAGAACCAAGTTATTCACACAGTTGCGTTAACCCTTCTGATCATCGACAGCTTCCAAACGCAAAGAAAGACAACAACATGCAGCAGACAGACAACTGTTATCTTTGGCATAAAAATAACGGCAAACACTGTTCTGCTGCCTTCATGCTGAGCTGCAGCAGTCCCAGGAGCATAGATTATTGTCCAGACCTGGGTTTCAAATACTATTCCAAATCATTTAAATACTCTAGGGCCTGATTAAGCTTGCCTGACACAATGGAACCAATAGAAAGTCCCCCGAAAATTCACAACTCTTGGCAGGCAAATAAAAAATAAAGGTAAGTGTTAAAAATATTTGTAATAGTATTTGAAGCCTGGTATTAAACTGTGTGGAACAAGAACTATTGTGTAACAGATTCAACTACCATGTCCTTTCCTCTAATATTTTTTCGATCAGGGGGAAGAGTCAAGTGGGTCCTAAATAGCACCCTATTCACATACCCGCGGGAAGTAGGGTTGCTGCGGGACGCCTGAAAAATCTGAATATATAAATATATATTTTATAATATTTTTTTTCTCTCACAAAAGTAGTGCACTGGGCCTTTACTAGTCCTGTATTAGAGGATCAATATAGCTGTCTGTAGAGTTCTTACTTGCGTAATTCGTGCTGCTGGCACTCTTTGGACATTATCCTTGCCATCCTACAGAGTGTAAGCCAGTAAGCGGACATTCCGGGGGTTTGTATCTGTGACACTGCAGATAAAAGATAGGCCATGGCTGTGTATGTCAAACCAAGACCTGCCTCTTCTCTCCTCACCATTCACATTAGATAACCACAGACTTCTAAATTGCTGTTGTCCTTGAAATCCCAACCATTCTTTCTTCCATTTAAATGACACACACTGGTTGAATCAATGTTGTTTTCGCATAATTTCAATGACGTTACAGGGGGAAGATAAAGTATGTGAACCCTTTAGAATTACCTGGATTTCTGCATAAATTGGTCATAAAATTTGATCTGATCCTCATTTTAGTCACAACAATAGACAAACACAGTCTGCTTAAACTAATAACACACAAACAATTATACATTTGTATGTCTTTATTGAACACACCATGTACACATTCACAGTGCAGGTTGGAAAAAGTATGTGAGCCCTTGGATTTAATAACAGGTTGACCCTCCTTTGGCAGCAATAACCTCAACCAAATGTTTTCTGTAGTTGTAGATCAGACCTGCACAACGGTCAGGAGGAATTTTGGACCATTCATCTTTACAAAACTGTTTCAATTCAACAATATTCTTAACATGTCTGGTGAAAACCGCTTTCGAGGTCATGCCACAGCATCTCAATCTGGTTGAGGTCAGGACTCTGACTGGGCCACTCCAGAAGGTGTATTTTCTTCTGTTGAAGCCATTCTGTTGTTGATTTACTTCTGTGTTTTGGGTCGTTATCCTGTTGCATCACCCAACTTCTGTTGAGCTTCAATTGGAGGACAGATAGCCTAACATTCTCCTGCAAAATGTCTTGAATTCTTGGGAATTCTTTTTCCATCGATGATAGCAAGCTGTCCAGGCCCAGAGGCAGCAAAGCTGCCCCAAACCATGATACTCCCCCTCCACCATACTTTACAGTTGGGATGAGGTTTTGATGTTGGTGTGCTGTGCCTTTTTCCTTGGTGTGCTGTGTTCCTTCCAAACAACTCAACTGTAGTTCATCTGTCCACAAAATATTTTGCCAGAAGCGCTGTGGAACATCCAGGTGCTCTTTTGAAAACTTCAGACGTGCAACAATGTTTTTTTTGGACAGCAGTGCCTTCTTCCGTGGTGTCATCCCATGAATACCATTCTTGTTTAGTGTTTAACGTATCGTAGACTTGTCAACAGAGATGTTAGCATGTTCCAGAGATTTCTGGAAGTCTTTAGCTGACACTCTAGGATTCTTAAGCTCATTGAGCATTCTGCACTGTGCTCTTGCAGTCATCTTTGCAGAACGGCCACTCTTAGGGAGAGTAGCAACAGTGCTGAACTTTCTCCGTTTATAGACAATTTGTCTTACCGTGGACTAATGGACATCCAGGCTTTTAGAGATACTTTTGTAACCCTTTCCAGCTTAATGCAAGTCAACAATTCTTAATCTTAGGTCTTCTGAGACCTCTTTCGTTCGAGGCATGGTTCACATCAGGCAATGCTTCTTGTGAATAGCAAACTCAAATTTTGTGACTGTTTTTTTTATAGGGCAGGGCAGCTCTAACCAACATCTCCAATCTCGTCTCATTGATTGGACTCCAGGTTAGCTGACTCCTGACTCCAATTAGCTTTTGGAGAAGTCATTAGTCTAGGGGTTCACATACTTTTTCTAACCTACACTGGGAATGTTTAAATTATGTATTCAATATAGACAAGAAAAATACAAAAAAAATATGTTATTAGTTTAAGCACACTGTGTTCGTCTATTGTTGTGACTAAGATGAAGATCAGTTCAAATTTTCTAACTAATTTATGCAGAAATCCAGGTAATTCCAAAGGGTTCACATACTTTTTCTTGCCACTTATTGAACCAAAGTGGTTTTGAAATGTGCCCAGAATCACTTGAAACACTTGGAGAATTGTCTAATTGTCTTTGAAAATAAGTAGCTTATACCTGAAATGAAATCCAATTGTCTGTCTGTTTCACATTTGGAGATAGTGTTTCCTATTGTGATTGATATTCAGTGGGGTTGTAAGTCAGCCAGGACAAGGCCATCATCTGCTCAATGACTTGGCAACAAGCTGACTCTCTTTGCATCCCAAATGGCACCTTATTCCCTACTTAGTGCACTCCTTTTGACCAGGGCCTACAGGGAATAGGGTGCCATTCGGGATGCAGACTCTCTCTGACCATGTTGATCTGATTGATTTCACTTTTGCCATCTGGCCCTACAGCAGAGCTCTTTGTATTCACTGCATCACAAGATGAGGAGTGTCTGAGTGAGAAAATTGAGTTTTTCTGCTGTTCCCTTCCTTCTTACAAAAGACAGGGATGAGATGGACGAGAGTAGGAGTGATAATGGTTGCTCTCTGTGTGTGTGTGTGTGTGTGTGTGTGTGTGTGTGTGTGTTTGTGTGTGTGTGTGTGTGTGTGTGTGTGTGTGTGTGTGTGTGTGTGTGTGTGTGTGTGTGTGTGTGTGTGTGTGTGTGTAATAGTGAATATGATGTTATTCTGCTGTGCTTTCTCATAAACAAGGGGGATGAGAGAGACATGAGTCGGGGGTAGTAATAACGCTTCCTCAGGGCTTCAATAAAAGGCTCTGTGGGTGAGGAGGAAATGGAACTAATCTCAGTGTCTAAAAAGTTTATCTTCCACTGTTGCTTGTAGCCACAGAGTATCCACTTAAGAGGGCGGTTTCTGGGAGCCCTGTTGAACCGATAATGAGAAGAAAGTGCTTTCATATCCAGACATATACAAACTGTTGTGAAGAAGGGGAGAGTGGAGGAGAGGAGAGAGGAGTGTGCTGGTTTGTCATGAGCATTGTGTTCAGTATGAAGTCGTGCTGTTCTTAATAGAAGACAGGGAAAAACCCAGAACACACACACACTAATACACACACTAATACACACACTAATACACGCACACACACACACACACACACACACACACACACACACACACACACACACACACACACTAATACACACACTAATACACACACTAATACACACACACACTAATACACACACTAATACACACACTACTACACGCACACACACACACACACACACACACACACACACACACACACACACACACACTAATACACACACTAATACACACACTAATACACACACACACTAATACACACAGATACACACACTACTACACACAGACACACTGGTCAGCATTGTCTCATCTCCCATGGAGCTGCTTAATAAAGCGGTATGGTTTGATGTTCCTAATGACACACTCCACTCAGCATATGAAAGGTTGAGGTCCACGCCCAGTGTGCTATTGTACTATTTGAGTCTCTTCCAGGTACTGTATAACACACCCTACACTCACACTAAGGGCCTTCCAGTACTGGGTCATGTTCATTATGCACCAAACGGAAGAAAATGGACTGAAACAGGGAGGGGACTACCTGGACTTGTCCAATAAAAAAGGTTCATTTTCATTTTCCATTGCAAACATCAACAAAAAAATCAGTTGTGTGCCCTATCTATCCAGGCACAGATACTGTCTCACAGGTACACACTGACTGACTGCATCTCAATAGGAACAGATTCTCCCTCACTGGTAAACACTGACTGACTGCATCTCAGTAGGAACACTTTCTCCCTCACTGGTAAACACTGACTGACTGCATCTCAATAGGAACACGTTCTCCCTCACTGGTACACACTGACTGACTGCATCTCAGTAGGAACACTTTCTCCCTCACTGGTACACACTGACTGACTGCATCTCAATAGGAACACTTTCTCCCTCACAGGTACACACTGACTGACTGCATCTCAATAGGAACACTTTCTCCCTCACTGGTACACACTGACTGACTGCATCTCAGTAGGAACACTTTCTCCCTCACTGGTACACACTGACTGACTGCATCTCAGTAGTCTAAAAGTGTCTTCCTCTGCTCGTCTACTCTCCCTTCATGTACTCTGACTTGAAGGACCTGAAAAGGAAGTAACAGCCCTGATAGTGTCTCCCCAGGCACAGAGAGAGGTCTGCAGGTGCCCAGCTCCTGCCCTTCCGCCCTCCTATAAGAAAAGTGCCCTTTCAGATTGGTGGTGTTTTTTTATTATTACAGTTTTATTTCACTATTAGTCTATTCTCTCTCTCTTCTTACTGAAAGGAATCTGCCATCAAACTAGCTCCTTTCTAATTTGTCTAACTTGGAAAAGTCCCGCTCCCCTCTTCTCTGACACCACACGATAGCATGCGCTGCACTCCGCCTGCAGGCAGAAGCTACCGACACAGAACGGAATTGTAGAAGTGGCTCCTTTTTTAGTTACATGTGTCATCTCACTGTCAGGGACCAGGAAGGCTTCAAGTCTACTGTTTGTTCGGAGGCATAAGAGAAGATGTCAGCAGCGGAATAAACTCCAATCACAGTTAGACTAGTTATATTCTTGAACAGCATAGATAACTAGCTAGCTAACTATCTGATGTACATCCTTTAGATTCACTACTGTTAAGGCTGTCGCTTTCCTCATCCTCAGATGAGGTGAGGAGAGAAGGATCTTCAGACCAAAATGCGGAGTCAGGGAAATAAGCCATCTTTTATTTATAAATGATGAACTGATGGCAACACGAAACAAACAAAATACTTTCAAAACTTACAAAATAACAAAACGACGTAGAACGAAACCTGAACATAAACTCACATTACATAACGTAAACTTACGGACAGGAACGTATATCAAAACACACGAACAGCCAAACAGTCCCGAAAGTGAAATACATCGACAACGACGAAGACATCACAGGAGACAATCACCCACAAACAAACAGTGAGAATGCCCTACCTAAATATGACTCTTGATTAGAGGAAAACGCAAACCACCTGCCTCTAATCAAGAGCCATACCAGGCAAACCAAAACCAACATAGAAACAAATAACATAGACTGCCCACCCAAAACTAACGCCCTGACCATAAACACATAAAAACAACATAAAACAGGTCAGGACTGTTACAGTACCCCCCCCTCAAGGTGCGAACGCCGGGCGCACCAGCACAAAGTCCAGGGGAGGGTCCGGGTGGGCAGTTGACCACGGTGGTGGTTCCGGCTCAGGACGCTGTCCCCATACCAACATAGTCACTCCCCTCTTCTGTCTACCCCTTCTAATGACCACCCTAACACTACCCTCCCCTAAATAAACGGCCAGCACCGGAACAAGGGGCAGCACCGGGACAATGGGCAGCACCGGGACAAGGGGTAGCACCGGGACAAGGGGCAGCACCGGAACAAGGGGCAGCACCAGGATAAGGACCAGCACCGGAATAAGGGACAGCACCGGGACAAGGGGCAGCACCGGGACAAGGGGCAGCACCGGGACAAGGGGCAGCACCGGGACAAGGGGCAGCACCGGGACAAGGGGCAGCACCGGGACAAGGGGCAGCACCGGGACAAGGGGCAGCACCGGGACAAGGGGCAACACCGGGACAAGGGGCAGATCCCGGCTGAAGGACTCTGGCAGGTCCTGTTTGGACGGCTCTGGCAGGTCCTGGCTGGACGGCTCTGGCAGGTCCATGCAGGCTGACGGCTCTCGACACTCATGGCAGACTGACGGCTCTCTACGCTCATGGCAGGCTGACGGCTCTCGACGCTCATGGCAGGCTGACGGCTCTCGACGCTCATGGCAGGCTGACGGCTCTCGACGCTCATGGCAGGCTGACGGCTCTGGCTGCTCATGGCTCTCTGACGGCTCTGGCTGCTCATGGCTCTCTGACGGCTCTTGCTGCTCATGGCTCTCTGACGGCTCTTGCTGCTCATGGCTCTCTGACGGCTCTGGCTGCTCATGGCTCTCTGACGGCTCTGTCTGCTCATGGCTCTCTGACGGCTCTAGCTGCTCATGGCTCTCTGACGGCTCTGGCTGCTCATGGCTCGCTGGCGGCTCTGGCAGATCCTGTCTGGTTGGCGGCTCTGGCAGATCCCGTCTGGTTGGCGGCTCTGGCAGATCCTGTCTAGTTGGCGGCTCTGGCAGATCCTGTCTGGTTGGCGGCTCTGGCAGATCCTGTCTGGCTGACGGCTCTAGCGGCTCCTGTCTGGCTGACGGCTCTAGCGGCTCCTGTCTGGTGGATGGCTCTGTAGGCTCATGGCAGACGGGCGGCTTTGCAGGCTCATGGCAGACGGGCGGCTTTGCAGGCTCATGGCAGACGGATGGCTCAGACGGCGCTGGGGAGACGGATGGCTCAGATGGCGCTGGAGAGACGGATGGCTCAGATGGCGCTGGGGAGACGGATGGCTCAGATGGCGCTGGGGAGACGGATGGCTCAGATGGCGCTGGGGAGACAGATAGCTCTGTAGGGAGGAGAAGGAGAGACAGCCTGGTGCGTGGTCTAGGCACCGGCTGCGCTGGAGAGGAGGAAACAGCAGGAGAGAGAACCCGGAGAGACAGCCTGGTACGGGGGGCTGCCATCGGAGGACTGGTACATGGAGGTGGCACCGGGTCTACCGGACCGTGAAGGAGGACACGTGCTCTTGAGCACCGAGCCTCCCCAACCCCACCAGGTTGAATGGACCCCGTAGCCCTGCCAGTGCGGCGAGGTGGAGTAGCCCGCACTGGGCTATGCAGGCGAACCGGGGATACCACCTGTAAGGCTGGTGCCATGTACACCGGCCCGAGGAGACGTACTGGAGACCAGATACGTTGGGCCGGCTTCATGGCACTCGGCTCGATGCCCAACCTAGCCCTCCCAGTGCGGCAAGGTGGAATAGCCCGCACTGGGCTAAGCACGCGTACTGGGGACACCGTGCGCTCTACCGCATAACACGGTCTCTTACCAGTACGACGCCTTCTACCTCCACGGTAAGCACGGGGAGTTTGCTCGGGTATCTTACCCGGCTTTGCCACACTCCTCGTGTGCCCCCCCCCAAGAAATTTTTTGGTCTTACTCACGGGCTCCCAACCGCGTCGTCGCGCTGCCTCCTCATACCAGCGCCGCTCAGCCTTCGCTGCTTCCAATTCCTCCTTTGGACGGCGAAATTCCCCTGGTTGAGCCCAAGGTCCTCTACCGTCCAAGATCTCCTCCCAAGTCCAGAAGTTCCTGTTGCTCCGTCGAGCATTCCCATACCGCTTGGTCTCTGTTTGTAGGTGGGTGATTCTGTTAAGGCTGTCGCTTTCCTCATCCTCAGATGAGGTGAGGAGAGAAGGATCTTCAGACCAAAATGCGGAGTCAGGGAAATAAGCCATCTTTTATTTATAAATGATGAACTGATGGCAACACGAAACAAACAAAATACTTTCAAAACTTACAAAATAACAAAACGACGTAGAACGAAACCTGAACATAAACTCACATTACATAACGTAAACTTACGGACAGGAACGTATATCAAAACACACGAACAGCCAAACAGTCCCGAAAGTGAAATACATCGACAACGACGAAGACATCACAGGAGACAATCACCCACAAACAAACAGTGAGAATGCCCTACCTAAATATGACTCTTGATTAGAGGAAAACGCAAACCACCTGCCTCTAATCAAGAGCCATACCAGGCAAACCAAAACCAACATAGAAACAAATAACATAGACTGCCCACCCAAAACTAACGCCCTGACCATAAACACATAAAAACAACATAAAACAGGTCAGGACTGTTACAACTACGATCAGATGATAGCCCACATCTCTGCCCTCTCTTTGAGCCGTAGGCTATAAGATCGCTGACAGTGGGATGAGTGTGATTTTGGAGAAAATAAAGGCCTAAGTTTAAAAAAAATACTTGTTGATATTTGGCTACAGGAGCATCAGACAATTAGCTATGAATGTAATACATTTAAGTAAACTTCTTTTTTTTGACACGGCCCTGTCCCCGTTATTTCAGATAGATACAGATGAATGAGAAGAGACAAGTAGAGGTGGCTCTTCTAGAATATTAAGATGCACCTAGGTTCTTCTAGGTTATGTTTGAAAGAAATAGGGCTATATTCATTAGCCAAAGTGTTTAAAAGAAAATGAGAGTTGTAGATTTGGACATTTAGAAGTAACTGATGTGGTATGCTAAATAGTGTTTACTGAACCAAATGTTAATATATGTGCCTCGTGTGCATTGCTTTGAAGAGGTCTCTGTGGTACTGGAGCGCTGTAGTCTGTACATTTCTGCTTTCATGCAGCATTCACAGCTGCAGCCCAATGGGGACCATAGAGTTGATACTGAACTCTGAGCCTGACCTAGTGTATCAGAGTAAAGTGCTATGCAGATGAGTGGTACGGAGATATGGGGGAAATGAATGAAGAGACAGGGAGATGGGGAAGAGAAAGAGGGGAGAGGTAGGTAAGAGTGAGTGAACATACTCTTTTCCATCCAGCTGCTACCTCCAGCGTTCCTGTATCCAACCCTTAATTGCCCAGCGGGAGACCCTCTCCCC
Organism: Salvelinus fontinalis; assembly: GCF_029448725.1. Taxonomy (NCBI): domain Eukaryota; kingdom Metazoa; phylum Chordata; class Actinopteri; order Salmoniformes; family Salmonidae; genus Salvelinus; species Salvelinus fontinalis. The sequence continues at coordinate 32,995,188 of NC_074698.1, read as the reverse complement.
CGTGCTCTGGGCCTGACTGCTTTATTACAGTCTTTGTAGAATCCATGACAACACAACCGTCTTTGGGTCTTTTGCACCAGGCTGTGTGAAGCTAGCATCCCAGCCTAGTGTTAGTGGCCTAGCGTTATAGGCCTAGCTAGCATCCCAGCCTAGTGTTAGTGCCCTAGCGTTATAGCGCATAAACGACATACATTTACACCAGTCTCTAACCTATTGACTGCTGAACAATTAATCAAATGGCCACCGGATTATTACATTGACACCCCCTTCCATTTGTTTTGTACACTGCTGCTACTCACTGTTTATTATCTATGCATAGTCACTTCACCCCCACCTACATGTACAAATTACCTCAACTAACCTGTACCCCCGCACACTGACTCGGTACCGGCACCCCCTGTATATATCCTCGTTATTGTTATGCTATTGTGTTACTTTTTATTATTTTTTACATTAGTTTATTTGGTAAATGTTTTCTTAACTCTTCTTAAACTGCACTGTTGGTTAAGGGCTTGTAAGCAAGCATTTCACGGTAAGGTCTACACTTGTTGTATTTGGTGCATGTGACAAATAGATCTTATTGATTTGATTTTTTGATTTGATTTTATTATTGCCCCACTGTTAGCATCCTAGCATTAGTATCCTAGCATTAGTATCCTAGCATTAGCGCGCCTAGGATTTTGTGGCCACTCCAAGCCATTATAACAGATGGTGTCTGGGTGGCACACTGCCACGAGTCGGCCCCTTGTTATGTGTTATTAGTGTACGGCTAATTAGACAATTTGCTGGCAGGTGGAGGGTATAGGCCTTTGCAGTAAGTGTAGACCACCCAGTGTTAGGCACGCAGCAGACTCCAGTAAATAGTATAGAGTGGAGGAATTCACTGATGAAAATCTAACCCCGTTTACCTCGCATGGTGAGAGAGAGAGAGAGAGAGAGAGAGAGAGAGAGAGAGAGAGAGAGAGAGAGAGAGAGAGAGAGAGAGAGAGAGAGAGAGAGAGAGAGAGAGAGAGAGAGAGAGAGAGAGAGAGAGAGAGAGAGAGAGAGAGAGAGAGAGAGAGAGAGATACTGAGTGGAAGATGTTGGGTATCATGTTGAACGCATCAGTTTTCATGGATTCTTTTATTATTATTTTTATTTTTTACAAGATTTCCCAAATGATTGGCATTCTACAATGGATGAGTAGTGTAGCTCCCGTGTCTCTTTGCCTAGTTAAATAAACATGAACATTTCTCCCTCAGGAGCAAATGGAATGGCATCAAATGCATGGAAAACAAATGTTTGATGTATTTGATACCATTCCACCTATTCCACTCCAGCCATTACTATGAGCCCGTCCTCCCCAATTAAGGTGCCACCAACCTCCTGTGGTCTCAATGGAACTTTATTTCTCACGTATGTCAATCTTCCTCAGAATGTCCCAAATAAATAGGCTGAAATTTAAATGAAACATCTGCGCTCAACATTTGTGCTGATAGTTTTTAGAACACCAACAGCCACATCTCTAAGCAATCAATACAGGGAGGGGGGTGCTGATCAGCCAATCAGCAAACAGGCTGGGTTTAGAGCCCAAATGGGGGTGTTTGCAGTAAAGAGGCGCTGGCTGTGAAGTGTTAGGCCATGGCTTTGATTTAATTACAAGGCTCATATATCACAGAGCCTCAAACCTCTCCCCATTATGCCATCTCTCTCTCACTTTCTCCCTAGCCCAGCAGATTCAAAGAGCTTCAAAACCAAGCAAACTCAGCATGCGAAAATACTGAAAATCTGCAAAAATCATGTATGAATACTGTATCAACATTCATGTCAAAGTGAGACACGATAGTACATTCTTAGAAAAAAAGTGATATCTAGAACCTAAAAGAGTTATTTGGCTGTCCCCATAAGAGAACCCTTTAAAGAACCCTTTTTGATTCCAGGTAGAACCCTTTTGGTTCCAGGTAGAAAGAAGCCTTTTGGGTTCCATGTAGCACCCTTTCCACAGAGGGTTCTACTTGGAACCCAAAGGGGTTCTACCTGGAACCAAAAAGGGTTCTCTTATGGTGACAGCCGAATAACCCTTATGGAACCGTTTTTTCTAAGACGGTACAACCATTAAATAGTAATTTCAAAAACCTTCAGCCTGCTACTACCATGGCAACTAGTGACAATGTTTTGATATTCTCAGGTGGCGTGAGATGTGAGAGATGAGGGAACAGGGTTGATATTCTCAGGTGGCGTGAGATGTGAGAGACGAGGGAACAGGGCTGATATTCTCAGGTGGCGTGAGATGTGAGAGACGAGGGAACAGGGCTGATATTATCAGGTGGCGTGAGATGTGAGAGACGAGGGAACAGGGTTGATATTCTCAGGTGGCGTGAGATGTGAGAGACGAGGGAACAGGGCTGATATTCTCAGGTGGCGTGAGATGTGAGAGACGAGGGAACAGGGCTGATATTCTCAGGTGGCGTGAGATGTGAGAGACGAGGGAACAGGGCTGATATTCTCAGGTGGCGTGAGATGTGAGAGACGAGGGAACAGGGTTGATATTCTCAGGTGGCGTGAGATGTGAGAGACGAGGGAACAGGGCTGATATTCTCAGGTGGCGTGAGATGTGAGAGACGAGGGAACAGGGCTGATATTCTCAGGTGGCGTGAGATGTGAGAGACGAGGGAACAGGGCTGATATTCTCAGGTGGCGTGAGATGTGAGAGACGAGGGAACAGGGCTGATATTCTCAGGTGGCGTGAGATGTGAGAGACGAGGGAACAGGGCTGATATTATCAGGTGGCGTGAGATGTGAGAGACGAGGGAACAGGGTTGATATTCTCAGGTGGCGTGAGATGTGAGAGACGAGGGAACAGGGTTGATATTCTCAGGTGGCGTGAGATGTGAGAGACGAGGGAACAGGGTTGATATTCTCAGGTGGCGTGAGATGTGAGAGACGAGGGAACAGGGTTGATATTCTCAGGTGGCGTGAGATGTGAGAGACGCGGGAACAGGGCTGATATTCTCAGGTGGCGTGAGATGTGAGAGACGAGGGAACAGGGTTGATATTCTCAGGTGGCGTGAGATCTGAGAGATGAGGGAACAGGGCTGATATTCTCAGGTGGCGTGAGATGTGAGAGACGAGGGAACAGGGTTGATATTCTCAGGTGGCGTGAGATGTGAGAGACGAGGGAACAGGGCTGATATTCTCAGGTGGCGTGAGATGTGAGAGACGAGGGAACAGGGTTGATATTCTCAGGTGGCGTGAGATGTGAGAGACGAGGGAACAGGGTTGATATTCTCAGGTGGCGTGAGATGTGAGAGACGAGGGAACAGGGTTGATATTCTCAGGTGGCGTGAGATGTGAGAGACGCGGGAACAGGGCTGATATTCTCAGGTGGCGTGAGATGTGAGAGACGAGGGAACAGGGTTGATATTCTCAGGTGGCGTGAGATCTGAGAGATGAGGGAACAGGGCTGATATTCTCAGGTGGCGTGAGATGTGAGAGACGAGGGAACAGGGCTGATATTCTCAGGTGGCGTGAGATGTGAGAGACGAGGGAACAGGGTTGATATTCTCAGGTGGCGTGAGATGTGAGAGACGAGGGAACAGGGCTGATATTCTCAGGTGGCGTGAGATGTGAGAGACGAGGGAACAGGGTTGATATTCTCAGGTGGCGTGAGATGTGAGAGACGAGGGAACAGGGTTGATATTCTCAGGTGGCGTGAGATGTGAGAGACGAGGGAACAGGGTTGATATTCTCAGGTGGCGTGAGATGTGAGAGACGAGGGAACAGGGTTGATATTCTCAGGTGGCGTGAGATGTGAGAGACGCGGGAACAGGGCTGATATTCTCAGGTGGCGTGAGATCTGAGAGATGAGGGAACAGGGCTGATATTCTCAGGTGGCGTGAGATGTGAGAGACGAGGGAACAGGGTTGATATTCTCAGGTGGCGTGAGATGTGAGAGACGAGGGAACAGGGAAATAGCACTCAGAATATAAGGTCGTTGTTGAGAGATCTTGTAATCGGATTGTACTGTGTAGGCACACAGTCAGTGTTGGGGAAGCTACTCTGAAAATATAGTTTACCAAGCTACCAATTACTTCACACTGGAAGAAGTGAACTACAATATATCTACCCTTAAGAAAATCATTGTTTATTAAGTAACTAAAGTTACTTTGAAACAGCAGTTCACTACATCCAAACTACTTTTTGATAAATTAATATCATATCTAAATCTGAAAAGTCAAGGACTGCAGATTGAAAGAGCAGATCACTCTGGAGTCAGAAGTTAATAGAATGTTTAATGTAGACTACTAAACACAAAACTATGTTTCAATTGAGAATTAGGCAGGTCTGATGCCGAAAAATAAAGGAAATCCTTGCTTACTTCATCCATATTTTATTTTTGTCAAAAAGGTTGTTTGTAGTTCCAGTAGTTAGCTACACCGCTACATGGCAAAACAGTCATTACTGGAAACACTAACAAGATTAGAATATAGTTCAACTACCACCACGCTACTGCAAAATGGAATTACATTATAGTTGAATTACATGTAGTTCACTCTGCGCGCAGTATTAATGAGAATATGTATGTGAGTTATAGAGACTTTATTTCAAAGATAGGAGAAAGTATATGTCTGTTTATAGGCCTTTTCTTTCCACTGTATTAGAAGCAGAGATGTAGAATGGTAATAAGGCAGTATTACAGTATTGAGGGGAAAGTGTATGTCAGCTATAGGTCTTTTTACAGTATTGAGGGGAAAGTGTATGTCAGCTATAGGTATTTTTACAGTATTGAAGGGAAAGTGTATGTCAGCTATAGGTCTTTTTACAGTATTGAGGGGAAAGTGTATGTCAGCTATAGGTATTTTTACAGTATTGAAGGGAAAGTGTATTTCAGCTATAGGTCTTTTTACAGTATTGAAGGGAAAGTGTATGTCAGCTATAGGTCTTTTTACAGTATTGAGGGGAAAGTGTATATCAGCTATAGGTCTTTTTACAGTATTGAAGGGAAAGTGTATGTCAGCTATAGGTCTTTTTACAGTATTGAAGGGAAAGTGTATTTCAGCTATAGGTCTTTTTACAGTATTGAGGGGAAAGTGTATGTCAGCTATAGGTATTTTTACAGTATTGAGGGGAAAGTGTATGTCAGCTATAGGTCTTTTTACAGTATTGAGGGGAAAGTGTATGTCAGCTATAGGTCTTTTTACAGTATAGAGGGGACAGTGTATGCCAGTTATAAGCTATTAGTCCTTTCCTTTCCACAGTATTATGAAGAAAATGTATGTCAGATAAAGGCTTTAGGCCTACTCCAAATCAGCTAATCCAAAGATTATCTTCACTGTTTCATTTCTGTTATCTGCTTCTGTATCTATTGCATTAACCTGGGAGAGAAATATCTTACACACTCTCATAGAAAGAGTCACGAAGTCAGTTGTCTTCAGCCCTCACTCTAGCCATCACTCAAACTGTATAAACTTCCATTTCATGCATGGCTATCCATGCCTGGTTTATAGGAGGGATATTCTGACTCCATCCACAATTCAACACCCTTTGATCTCCTAACAGAGAAACTCATAAATGGGATAAGAGAATACAATTGGTTCAATTGATGTCAGATCCTGCTTGAGCGCTTTGGTGTAATGTCACGTGTCAGGCACTTTATAACTCAAATGCCACTGTGATCACAGTGTAATAGCTGGTCTTTACAGACCCACACCATGATAGGACTTAAAGGTCAGTCTCTGATAGTCTGTCACTACTAGTCAACAAATAGCCTTCTTCAGGCAAGCCATCGTGGTTCCACAATTATGTACTGTAAGTTGAGGTGAAACATAAGATCTGAAAACTTGTTGCTTTATACACCTTTAAAATAAAATAATACAATTCAATTGAAATTACAAAAGTCAAAGATATTGACTTTTACAGCTATGCTGACATTTCAGCTTTATTTTAGTCATAAACAAAATGTCTCTAGGGGTGTTAAAAGTTCAGCGTGAGAAATTGTTTGGGACAAACTATCTCACTTTTGACATCTATTCATTACAGGGACCTTTTCAGATAAAGAAATGTCTCTAATGGATGACGATTAGTCTTTGCACTTCTTGTCCTCTACGTTTGACGCACACTGTGGATTTTATTTATGTATTTTTATTTCATCTTTATTTACCAGGTAGGCCAGCTGAGAACAAGTTCTCATTTTCAACTGCGACCTGGCCAAGATAAAGCAAAGCAGTGCGACAAAAACAACAACACAGAGTTACACATAAACAAACGTACAGTGAATAACACACTAGAAAAATCTATGTACAGTGTGTGCAAATGTAGAAGAGTAGGGCGGTAGGCAGTAAATAGACAAGAGAGGAGAAAGAATTACATTTTAGCATTAAAACTGGAGTGATAGATGTGCAGATGATGATGTGCAAGTAGAGATACTGGGGTGCAAAAGAGCAAGAGAGTAAGTAATAATATGGGGATGAGTTGGGTGTTGTAAAGCGTCTGTGTGTAGCTGGTGAGATGAGTCAGGCGCAGGACAGCAGATATGAGTAATGAAAGCAATTTTACTGAAATATATCACAATACACATCGTAAAAAATACAAGGCCACAAATACGGACCGCAATACAATAAACAATTACTCACAAACAAACATGGGGGAACAGAGGGTTAAATAATGAACAAGTAATTGGGGGATTGAAACCAGGTGTGTAAGACAAAGACAAAACAAATGGAAAATGAAAAGTGGATCGGCAATGGTTAGAAGGTTGGTGACGTAGACCGCTGAACGCCGCCCGAACAAGGAGAGGGACCTACTTCGGCGGAAGTCGTGACAGGTGTGCTATTTACAGATTGGCTGTGTACAGGTACAGTGATCAGTAAGCTGCTCTGACAGCTGATGCTTAAAATTAGAGAAGGAGATATAGGACTCCAGCTTTAGTGATTTTTGCAATTCGTTCCAGTCATTGGCAGCAGAGAAATGGAAGGAGAGTAAAGGTTGGCTTTGGGGATGACCGGTGAAATATACCTGCTGGAGCGCATGCTATGGGTGGGTGCTGCTATGGTGACCAGTGAGCTGAGATACGGCGTGGCTTTACCTAGCAGAGACTTGTAGATGACCTGTAGCCAGTGGGTTTGGCGACGAATATGAAGCGAGGGCCAGCCAACGAGAGCATACAAGTCGCAGTGGTGGGTAGTATATGGGGCTTTGGTGACAAAACGGATGGCACTGTGATAGACTGCATCCAATTTACTGAGTAGAGTGTTGGGGGCTATTTTGTAAATGACATCGCCGAAGTCAAGGATCAGTAGGATAGTCAGTTTTACGAGGGTATGTTTGGCAGCATGAGTGAAGGATGCTTTGTTGCGAAATAGGAAGCCGATTCTAGATTTAATGTGATGTGATGGTCAAACTCAGATTTGGCTACTTTTGAAGTGCACCGTATCTTTTAACTTCAGCATTTGCTTTGGCGAGGAATTGCATTTAATTTAATTCTTTCATAACAGTCCTGTTTTTACAATACACAATTCATACCCACTTTATTCCATGTCCCCCAAAAATGTACACTTATTTTCAGAGTGGGAGAGAGTGAAGGTGTGTTGCCGAGAGAGAAAGAGAGAGAGGAGACTAGACCACGGTGTATATTTCACTTTTGTTTATTATCTATTTCACTTGCTTGCCATGTTAACATATGTTTCCCATGCCAATAAAGCCCTTTGAATTTGGGGGGGGGGGGGGGGGGGGGGGGCTGGGGGGGGGGGGGGGGATGGTTTAAAGTAACTCCAGAGTTTCCAGATTTCTTTGAAATATTACAATATGAATAAAATAGTGTTCCTTCCAATTGTTTTCATTAAGTATGTTCAAAAATAGCTTTTCTATGTTGAAATGGTCTGGGTGTTCCCCAATGTTGTTGTCTTAGGTCTGTCTTTATGTAGTGTTGTGTTGTCTCTTGTTGTGATGTGTGTTTTGTCCTATATTTATATAGACATTTTTTTTTTATCCCAGCCCCCGTCCCCGCAGGAGGCCTTTTGCCTTTTGCCTTTTGGTATGCCGTCATTGTAAATAAGAATTTGTTCTTAACTGACTTGCCTAGTTAAATGAAGGTTAAATAAGAATAAAAAATGAAAATAACAGAACAGCGTGGGCGTATAACAGTCGTTAAAAATATTAACGCAAGTAGACCTCTGATTGGCCAGCTGATCCTCCTCTACACTGCTAATTGGCCAGCTCATCCTCCTCAGGATATGACATCATACCCAATGAGAAAACAGCAATTCTTTTTTAAACTGTCTGTTTGGGATACAAGTTTGAGGTGGGGTTTTAAAGTGTTTATTTATTTAATTTATGCTTTGGACACAAATACAAGTATAGCATGATTCAACAACATTATTTGGGTATGAGTTAACAGAATACAAAATAAAAACTTTATTTAACTAGGCAAGTCAGTTAAGAACAAATTATTATTTACAATGACACCCTACCCCGGCCAAACCCTACCGATGCTAGGCAAATTGTGCTCTGCCCTATGGGACTCCCAATCACGGCCGGTTGTGAAACAGCCTGGAGTCAAACCAGGATCTGTAGTGATGCCTCTAGCGCTGAGATGCAGTGCCTTAGACCACTGCGCCACTCAGTATACACATGATTGCAGTACAATGAATCCCAAACAAAAAACAAGAGAAAAAATGTGGACCTGAAATAAAAGGCGGATATCGGAGAAAGGGAGGTCCAAAGAACTAGGTGTATGAATGTCCTGGTGCTGGTTGTCTCTGTGAACTTTTACTGGACAGTTACTTAAAATAGTAACTTGTCTTTGGGTCAGATGACATCGCTCCTTGGCCCTCTCTCATATCTCTGGAGGGAGAATGGGAACTTTTGTTCTCTTACACTCCTTTCCATCATTGTTTCTTCTGGGCTGACGACACCTGCACCTGCACCACGTATTTGGGTAGGATATTCAATTGATCCAGTTTGCTACAGCAGGAAAATAATCCTGCAGCAACAGGAAAAGTGAATTGTTATGTGGATTAGAATTAATGGACATTTTTGTGGGGTTGATCCATTTTTCGTAAAGGAAAATCAAGTCTGAAATTTCAAAGTAAAAATGACAAACTTCAGAAGACGTTTTAAACCTCAAATACATTTTTTTTTTATCCTGGAAAGTTCTCCTTCAACAGGGTGATTAAGTTAAGATCCTACATCTGTATTGAGGTAGTGTTTTGGTTGCGGGGTAAGGAGTGAGTGGCAAATATCTATCATTTTAGGAGGTTGTTACTTGGTCTGGATATTAGCCGGTCAAATAATCCATACTGATAACCAAGGGCCACATCGTAACTGTATGCATTACTCAAATCGTTCATTGACATTCACTGCATTGAATTTTTGTGAAACTTTGGCTGTGTCTGAAATGGCACCCTATTTTAGCCAATCAGGATGTGTCCATACTTACGAACAAACTCTGAGTTAAGCCTCTAGTTGTTCCAAAAGGTTTAAGAATAGTAGCTTGTAGCTTTTCCCATAGGAAAACATGTCACACTTAGCTTAGCCACTTTGCTAACACAACCAGCTGACCAGTATGACACACAGAGTTATATTTCCACTAATAGTAGGAGCACACCTACCAATCACAGTTCTTAAAATCTGTCAACTTGCCCAAAAGAAAGAGAATGCTACTCTGCCACTAAAACCTATTCAAGGTTTAGCTGACGAATATATTTGAATGCATGCCTGACTAAATTCCAAGTTTTTGCTGATAAGTAACATGCATATTGGTTTTCTTTTACGGATTCTACAGAATGTACTTACGTTTCTGTTTGTCTTTCACTGTGCACTGTAAAAAATGATCTAAAAGGGACATTGTCTTGTCAAAAAGAAGTAAACCTGAAGAAGGCACTGCATTACTGAAACGTTAGTTAGGTTTACCCATTCAATTATTGTGAGCATATATAGCAGGTCATCTCCAACAGGTCAATCGCGAGCTACTAGTAACTCACAGACCACCGGTGAGTAGCTCACCAAACACTTCTGAAAGTACATACAATTATCCATTGGTAACTGTCATAAACAATTCTCACAAGTATCAGACACTGCAAGCTCCCAACTACTGTCTAACATTGGCAACATTGACATTATCCCATCCCTGGTTAGCCACTATTGTCTTAAAAAGGCAAACCTAACAACATCTGCCAATTCATTTCCAGCAAAATTGCCCCTTTTTGTCTGTGTGGTGCGGGGCTTGGTCTATCACTCCATGTGTAGCCAGTAGAGATGTGTCGATTGCGAATGAACGGCTCTTTTTGAACGGGTCTTTTTGGTAATCGTCTGGAAGCGATTCCATATGTGAAAGAGACGTTCATTTGGCGCCCTGATTTACATTATTTTACAATAGCTTTTTGAGCTCCAGACATCGATTATATGAAGATAAATTATAAAAACATTCTCTGAAGATGAAGAATTCCTCAGTGCAGGAGCAATATAGGGAGTAGAGAACCTCTTGCTGGTCCAGCAAATTTTTTCAGTGTGTTAAATTTTATATCATTTTTTATTTTGCAGGCCATCTAATAATTTAGTTAGGTAAAACTGTATTTGGACTCACATGTCACGATCTGACATAATGGTAGGCAAAGTTTTAGGCTTTAAATTAGAGAAGTACACATTTTTCATGGTTTTAAGTCCACCTCTAAGCATTACTGAAGGAAGAGCTGTTTGGGAGCCAAATGGACAGCTCTTTTAGGTGAACGGAGCAAAATGGACAGCTCTTTTAGGTGAACGGAGCCAAATGGACAGCTCTTTAAGGTGGACAGAGCCAAATGGACAGCTCTTTTAGGCGAACAGAGCCAAATGGACAGCTCTTTTAGGTGAACGGAGCCAAATGGACAGCTCTTTAAGGTGAACGGAGCCAAATGGACAGCTCTTTAAGGTGAACAGAGCCAAATGGACAGCTCTTTTAGGTAAACGGAGCCAAATGGACAGCTCTTTAAGGTGAACGGAGCCAAATGGACAGCTCTTTAAGGTGAACAGAGCCAAATGGACAGCTCTTTAAGGTGAACAGAGCCAAATGGACAGCTCTTTTAGGTGAACGGAGCCAAATGGACAGCTCTTTAAGGTGAACGGAGCCAAATGGACAGCTCTTTAAGGTGAACGGAGCCAAATGGACAGCTCTTTAAGGTGAACGGAGCCAAATGGACAGCTCTTTTAGGTGAACGGAGCCAAATGGACAGCTCTTTTAGGTGAACCGAGCCAAATGGACAGCTCTTTTAGGTGAACAGAGCCAAATGGACAGCTCTTTTAGACAGATTTTTGGGATGTCTCATGGTCTGACAAACACTTCTCTAGCTCTGCAACCTGTAACCGCAGATGCCGAAGGGCAATATCGGCAGATGCGGTGCATTGAGACTCATTCCAAGCAAAAACAGATATCTCTAGCATGAACTGACAGATTTTGATGGGGATTTGTATTATTGTTCAAATTTCCACTGGGGTGCGGACATCAAGTCTATTTTATTTTAATGGAAGTAATTGACCTTGAAAAACTCCTATTGATCGTTATTTAATTGGGGGCTGGAATAGAGAACATCGACACAGCTGTCCGGCATAAGCACGGTAACAACAAGAATTCACCCAATCTACTCATACCTTTATTTTTAATATAAATTATTTTAGCACGCAGGTGTGTGTAATCTCCCGTTAGTATTGTTTTAAAACCAGCGCTAATACACTGCAGTGTGCCAAGTTCATCTTTGATTATTATTTACTTTGATTATTTACTGTCGGCTGTATTGATATCCTGTTTTAGCCAATCAAGACGACCAGTCTCTGTGTTGATTATTTCTTTCCAGCTGTCATTGATAAGAGTGGGACAGGACAATAAAGGGGAGGTTTAGAGGACAGGCATCCAATAACAACCTGATTGCAGATGTGTGATAATCAACTACCCTCTCATCCTGCTCCTAATTAAAATCAATGATGGTATTGATTATATCCACCCCTTGATAAATCACATAGTCAACAGCCCCGAAACGGCAGAGTAAGATTCCCATGTCAGCTATCCGCTAGCTGCTAGCGGAAACCATGGACATGGATTCTGTTGATGCTAACTGTGTTCCTCAACAGTGTTCCTCAGAGCAGCAAACACTATAATAAAACATGATTTGGTGTGAGATGGGTTTCCTCCATGCACCTGTAATACGTAATGTTGCATTGTGGGTTGTGGTGAAATACGAACTACCCTATTTTAAATTTGCCTTATAAATCAGACATGTTTTTACTACTGAATGGTGCTACCCGGCACTATGTGCCTGGCATCTTGGGTTGTGGTTAAGGGGGAATCTCATTCCCATACTGCAAGTTGTTATTACCTGCCTGGCTCTCTCTATAGCAGTGCTCTTGCCCTCTCCCGTCTTCTGTTGTCTTGAATCTAGTGTAGTGCAGTCGAGCAGAACTCCGGGTCTGCACTCCAGAAAGTCCCAAAAGCCCCCTTCAAGTGTCACTTCATGTGTCATAATTGTTTGCTGTGAAAACAGCCTATGCTGTTAAAATCCACCGCCACAACCGCCAAAAGGTGCTGACATTTCTATCTTGTTTTTGTGACTATAGGTTTCTTCAATACGACAGTATTATACATTTGACCGTTGAAAACTCAAACCCATCTACACGGTTTCAGGGCACAAGCAGACAGACCGGACTTATTAAGATGCTGGTCAATGGCAACCTTAAGAAGAAATAGTCATTTCCTCCAACAGTAAACCCTTATTTCCCCTTTAACAGAGTGCAGAGTGATTATCCTGAGCTCCAGGGATGTTCAGCCACAGAGGTTATTTAGGCTTCATTCCCCTGGAGTAGAAGAAGAAGAGAAACTGAAGGTACTTTCAGGGTCTAAATGTTTTCCGTATCCGTTGTTCTATCCTGTCAAATGGCAGGGTGATAGAGTTGATGGAATGTACGGTGTCTGACAGTGCAGTTATTAGTGATAACAAGTTAAAGTTGTCTGTTCCAACCTTTCACAGTTTCACAGTTCACCACAACCCTGTAATTTGAAACAATTTAGGTCCAATGCAGAGCTCTGAGAGGTAAAACAGTTTCTGATTGGCTGACAATAACAATGATTGGGTATCTGTAAAGCACTTCGTGACACTGCTAATGTAAAAAGGGCTTTATTGCTATAGCATTTAGTGTTAAAGATATTGTTGTGTGTGAGACATGACAAATTGTGCATTATGCCTGTGGGCACTGACTGAAACTTGTTGGAAGTAGAATGAAAACACTTTGTCTGCATATCTGTGTGTCTGTGTGTGTCTATCTCTCTGTCTGCCTGTCTGTCTGTCTGTCAGCCTGACATATTTGGGACACACCACTGTGTCACATCAGGTCTCCAGAGACCCACGAGAGACAGAGCAACACCTCTCAGACACAAAGAGTTATGACAGCAGCTCACACATGTCATCAGTGAAGTGGCATTGACATTTAAGTGACTTTGAGTGTCATTAAGTGTCTATGGTCCCATTATACTCTCATATATCATTTTCTTTATATATGTTGTGACTTTACTATCATTTAATATGATGACTGTTATTTATCCAAACAACTAACTATGTTTAATTGTTACCTGAATAAATTAATCAGGTAACAATTCATTCATTAGGATTTGGGGCACCACGAGAGCGGTTGTTTAAAGTTACCATCCCGGTCGGCTGCGACAGAGCCTGGGTGCGAACCCAAAGTCTCTGGTGGCACAGCTAGCGCTGCGATGCAGTGCCCTAGACCACTGCGCCCTAGACCACTGCGCCACCCGGGAGGCCCCTCTGACTGACTATCTGACTGACTATCTGACTGACTATTTGACTGACTATCTGACTAGCTGATTGACTGACTGTTTGACTGACTGACTATCTGACTGATCAACTATCTGACTATCTGACTGACTAACTGACTGTGATATGCCTATCTGACTGACTGACAAACTTACTGTCTAGCTGATTGACTGACTGTTTAACTGACTGACTATCTGACTGACTGATTGATTGACTAACTAACTAACTGACTGACTGTTTGACTGACTGGTTATTTGACTGATCAACTATCTGACTATCTGACTGACTAACTGACTATGTGATATGCCTATCTGACTGACTGACAAACTTACTGTCTAGCTGATTGACTGACTATCTGACTGACTATCTGACTGAATATTTGACTGACAAACTTACTGTCTAGCTGATTGACTGACTGTTTAACTGACTGACTAACTGAATGACTGATTGATTGACTAACTAACTAACTAACTAACTAACTAACTAACTAACTAACTAACTATCTGACGGACTGTTTGACTGACTGGTTATTTGACTGATCAACTATCTGACTATCTGACTGACTAACTGACTATGTGATATGTCTATCTGACTGACTGACAAACTTACTGTCTAGCTGATTGACTGACTGTTTGACTGACTGACTATCTGACTGACTGATTGATTGACTAACTAACTATCTGACTGACTGTTTGACTGACTATCTGACTATCTGACTGACTAACTAACTATGTGATATGCCTATCTGACTGACTGACAAACTTACTGTCTAGCTGATTGACTGACTATCTGACTGAACATTTGACTGACAAACTTACTGTCTAGCTGATTGACTGACTGTTTGACTGGCTGACTATCTGACTGACTGATTGATTGACTAACTAACTAACTATCTGACTGACTGTTTGACTGACTGACTGACTATCTGACTGATCGACTATCTGAGTGACTAACTGACTATGTGATATGCCTATCTGACTGACTGACTGACTGACAAACTTACTGTCTAGCTGATTGACTGACTGTTTGACTGACTGACTGACTGACTGACCGACTATCTGACTATCTGACTGACTAACTGAGACACAGCATAGCCACATAGAGCTATTGCCATACCAGAGGGAGTGCAAACTCTTGCAAGGACTGAATGTGAACGCTAACTAATACTGACACAAAATGGTGGTGTGTGTGTATGGAATCATAGCCACAAAATAGTGGCTATGATCCCATTCCCAAAGAATTACATATAGAATATAATAAGTGATTGGATCTATGTGGCCATACCACTCTCTTTATGTTGTGTATATGACTGACTTAGTGCATAGCCACCTAAACTGTTGCACTAACTGAATATGAATGCTAATTAGCTTTAGCTAATTCCATGTACCCCAGAATAACCATGCCCGTGGCAACCAATTAAATAATCTAGCTAATTCCCAATTAATTACACATTGATACGGGTATAGAGTGTGCTAATTAATTGACAACTAGATCAAAAGATGATATGCTCCTGAAATCGGCAAGTGAGGGGTCTGGTATGTAGTTCTGAGGATGAGGAGCAGATGACAGAGAAAGGTTGTTCATTATGAAGGAAGGTCTATAGCATACACTGAGACTGTCCTAATATGGACACTGTACACTACTGTCATTTATTCATGGGGAGTAAAGATACTCATGCCCAGGGCGGTTCGATATTGGTCCTGGAGGACCGAAACACTTGTGTTTTTTATCCTCTCCTTCTAAGGGACTAATTCAGACCTGGGACACCAGGTGAGTGCAATTAATAACTACCAGGTAGAAACAAAAAACAGAAGTGTTGATAGTTCTCTCTCTCTGGTGTTCAAAGTATGGATTATTATAGTTGTATGTGCAATGGGGATGTCATGATGTACTGGTTTTACCTAAATGGTAAAAGAAGATGGAAAAAAGTTAGCATCACCAAGCCTTCATGGTAAGCACATTCTGATGGGCTGTATATGTTCATCACAACATCATACGGACCCCTACCATAGACTTACCCCAGGATAGATTACAGTCGTATCATCTAACCAAAATCATCTCTGTTTCCTACAAGTTTCCTGTGCTACTGTGATGCCTTGTGAGAACACATTGTCTGCTTCTCAAACCACACTATTTGACCATGAGGGGATCGGGTGTCTTTTCCGATGCAGTCATTCACAGTCAAGGGATTTGAGTTGAATCCCACAGCACCACTGTTCCAGTTCCTGCTGTCACCTCACTTGTTGTTAATGCATAATTGGTGCCAGCCTGCCCACGGCCACAGTGGCACACAGTGGAACACTGACAAGCCTAATAGGGCCTCAGTGGACGTTGACTTGTCTCAACAAATAATGTACTGTCCCCAAAACAGCTGCTCATTTCTCTACTCTACTGAAGGCAAAGTAGCCTGGTCCCAGATCGTTTTTTTCTGACTCACAAATTCCTCTGTTTAGGGAGTGCAGAGATTGTCCCAGAGCTGTTGGCTTATGTTCATAAAACAGTGGCGATCCATAACAGCTCTCTCACAATGTTTACTCACCTGAGTCCAATTACACACAAACACACTTCTCTTTCCCTTTGTGTTACAGTGACTGTAGCAAAGCGTCTTTTTGTCCCTTCTGAAAGTACAATAGGTATCAAATCAATGGTGTCTTTTTAACAGCCACACAACGCCCACACCGCCATGAGACAATATTAGCATAAGAAATTCATTCTATTACGCAGTGGTTCATGTGATTAACGGCCATCCTTGATTTAGCTGAAGAGTTTTAGTAACGTTCATTCTACAAAGTCATCTAATTGTACTGGACAGAGGCGTCATGCATCTAGGGGCCACTGATGGCCAAACTCAATATATTGGACATTTTGTATTTGTATTTATTAAGGATCCGTATTAGCAGTTGCCAAGGCAACATTAAGGCAGCTACGTAGAATTTAAAATATTACATGACATTACATTTCATAACACTTTTCACAACACATTAAGTGTGTTCCCTCAGGCCACTAGTCTACTTCCACATACATCTACAATACACAATCTATGTGTACGTGTCGTGTGTGTAGAGTGCTTGTGTTAGCATGTGTATGTGTATGCGTGTGTCTGTGCCTGTGTGTGTGAAATAATTATGTACATAGGAAACATTAAACCATGCCATAGTTAAATACTCAGTTCTGATTGGCAGTGTGCATTGATTTCAGATGACCAGACTGTTGGAAGTAGTTCCAACAATAAGTGCCGTATTCTTGTTCTATATCACTGCACCAAATGGACTTTGCAACAAAGTTACAGAAAAACTAAAACAAGAACCACACAAACCACAATTGGATACATTGTAAACACAGGTCCAATTGGATACATTGTAGACACAGGTCCAATTGGATACATTGTAGACACAGGTCCAATTGGATACATTGTAAATACAGGTCCAATTGGATACATTGTAGACACAGGTCCAATTGGATACATTGTAGACACAGGTCCAATTGGATACATCGTAGACACAGGTCCAATTGGATACATTGTAGACACAGGTCCAATTGGATACATTGTAAATACAGGTCCAATTGGATACATTGTAAATACAGGTCCAATTGGATACATTGTAGACACAGGTCCAATTGGATACATTGTAAATACAGGTCCAATTGGATACATTGTAAATACAGGTCCAATTGGATACATTGTAGACACAGGTCCAATTGGATACATTGTAAACACAGGTCCAATTGGATACATTGTAAATACAGGTCCAATTGGATACATTGTAGACACAGGTCCAATTGGATACATTGTAGACACAGGTCCAATTGGATACATTGTAGACACAGGTCCAATTGGATACATTGTAGACACAGGTCCAATTGGATACATTGTAAATACAGGTCCAATTGGATACATTGTAAACACAGGTCCAATTGGATACATTGTAGACACAGGTCCAATTGGATACATTGTAGACACAGGTCCAATTGGATACATTGTAAATACAGGTCCAATTGGATACATTGTAGACACAGGTCCAATTGGATACATTGTAGACACAGGTCCAATTGGATACATTGTAAATACAGGTCCAATTGGATACATTGTAGACACAGGTCCAATTGGATACATTGTAAATACAGGTCCAATTGGATACATTGTAAATACAGGTCCAATTGGATACATTGTAGACACAGGTCCAATTGAATACATTGTAAATACAGGTCCAATTGGATACATTGTAGACACAGGTCCAATTGGATACATTGTAGACACAGGTCCAATTGGATACATTGTAAACACAGGTCCAATTGGATACATTGTAAACACAGGTCCAATTGAATACATTGTAAACACAGGTCCAATTGGATACATTGTAGACACAGGTGGCGCAGTGGTCTAGGGCACTGCATCGCAGTGCTAGCTGCGCCACCAGAGTCTCTGGGTTCGCGCCCAGGCTGGGCTGTGTTCGCGCCCAGGCTCTGTCGCAGCCAGGCGCAACCGGGAGGTCCGTGGGGCGACGCACAACTGGCATAGCGTCGTCCGGGTTAGGGAGGGTTTGGCCGGTAGGGATATCCTTGTCTCAGTATGTAAAAATGTAATAAAATGTATGCACTCTACTGTAAGTCGCTCTGGATAAGAGCGTCTGCTAAATGACTAAAATGTAAATGTAATGTAGGTCCAATTGGATACATTGTAGACACAGGTACAACAAGGAAAAACAATGATTAAGTATTTAAATTCAGTTTAAATGGGCCCTGGTACTGGACACATACACAACTATGCAGTCAACTTATAGCAATGACACACTCTGGGTGTTTCTCAATATGCATACTACTGTGCTCCACACTCTAATGCTCAGAGATTGTTCTTCGAGAATGTTCTCTTGTGTACGACCTGGACACGAACTTACATACAACGTGAAGGAAAACAGACTACATAAAACGAACGAACTAACAAAAACCGGAACAGTCCCGTGTGGCGTAACATACAGACACTGACACAGGAGACAACCACCCACAACGAACACTGTGAAACAACCTACCTAAATATGACTCTCAATTAGAGGAAAACGCCAAACACCTGCCTCTAATTAAGAGCCATACCAGGCAACCCTTAAACCAACATAGAAACAGAAAACATAGAAAGCCCACCCAAACTCACATCCTGACCAACTAACACATACAACAAACTAACAGAAATAGGTCAGGAACGTGACAATAATGTGTTTAAATGTGTTTCTATTTGGGTATAGGGACATTGGTGAGGACAAGAACAGCTACGAGGCATTTCTCATTCATTTTTATGTCCTGTTATGTACTCACCGCCACCATGTTTATTGCCTATCGTTATCTCTGGTCTCCTCATTCTCTTTGACAGAGCCAATTAAGTGTATGGCAACACCGTTAATTATTATGCAAATGCTGTGTTTGGATTCAGCGCATACATAATTAAAATGGAAATGAAGTATTTGAATGTGCATCTATTCTCAGATCTAAAATTAGAGTGCTGTGAGTCTGTGATATCAGGCTGGTCTGTGCTTGGAGGCTTGGCTTACAGCCACGGTGTGCAACCTTAGATATGTGTGTTGTCACGCCTGCTCCCGCTCTTCCCCCCTGGCGCTCGAGGGCGCCAGGCTGCCCTGCATCACGCACTCCTGCCATCATCAATTACGCACACCTGCCTTGCCTCGTCACTCGCAATATTGGACTCACCTGGAGTCACTCAATTACATGTTTATTACCTCCCCTATATTTGTCAGTTCCCCAGCTCTGTTCCCCGCTGCTGCATTGATTGTTATTTGTCTGTGTTACCCGTGTGCTGACGCTGTTCCTGTCTCATTCCATGTCCGTTCCATATAAAATGTCTGACTCCCTGTTCCTGCTTCGCCTCTCCAGCGTCACCCTTGTGACAGAATGCAGCAGCCATTACACAAAGCATTGGGGAGTACTGGCGTTCCGGTTGGTGGTGACGTCAGCCCTGGGTCGCCGCCGATGGAACCGGGGTGCCTGGCCAGCTCGTCGGGCTTCCACGCCTTAGGTTTCCTTGCCCCGGTTGGCTCGGGAAGTCACCCATCCCACGTCGGGCCTCATCCGGATCACCGGGTCTTGTTCGCCCAGCCGGCCCAGGAGTTTTGTTTTTGATGAAGTCGGGGTGAATTCTGCTCTTCAAGTCGTCTCCAGTGTCTCTTCAAGTCGTCCCCACGTCTTACATCCCCCCAGACAACCTGATGTAAAGGACCTTGAAAGCCTTTTCATAAAGGCTTCATTCTAGCTGCTTCAGAGAGTGTATGTGGACACCCTTTCAAATGATTGGATTTGGCTATGTCAGCCACACCCGTTGCTGACAGGTGTATAAAATCAAGCTCACAGACATGCAATCTCCATAGACAAACATTTGCAGCAGCATGGTCTGTGCTGAAGAGCTCAGTGACTTTCAACATGGCACTGTCTTAGGATGCCACCGTGCCAACAAGTAAGTTTGTCTAATTTCTGCCCTGTTAGAGCTGCCTGGTCAACTGTAAGTGCTGTTATTGTAAAATGGAAACGTCTAGGAGCAACAATGGCTCAAAGGTGAATTTGTAGACCACACAAGCTCACAGAACGGGACCTTTGAGTGCTGAAGCACGTAGCGCGTAAAAATCGTCTGTCCACTGTTGCAACACTTACTACCGAGTTCCAAACTGCCTATAGAGGCAAAGTCAACACAAGGACTATTCATCGGGAGCTTCATTAAATGGGTTTTCATGGCCGAGCAGCCGCACACAATCATCAGATCACCATGCTCAATGCCAAGCTTTGGCTGGCATGGTGTAAAACTTGCTGCCTTTCGGCTCACTGGAAACACATTCTCTGGAGTGATGAATTATGGTTCACCATCTGGCAGTCCGACGGACAAATCTGGGTTATACAATTACATTCGAGACAATTCTGTGCTACCAACTTTGTGGCAACATTTGGGGGAATGCCCTTTCCTGTTTCAGCAATGCCCCCGTGCACAAAGCAAGGTCCATACAGAAATGGTTCGTCGAGATCGGTGTGGAAGAACTTGACTGGCCTGCACAGAGCCCTGACCTCAACCCCATCGAACACCTTTGGGATGAATTGGAACGCCGACTGCAAGCCAGGCCTAATCGCCCAACATCAGTGCTCGACCTCACTAATGCTCTCGTGACTGAATGGAAGCAATTCCCCGCAGCAATGTTCCAACATCTAGTATAAAGCCTTCAGAAGAGTGGAAGCTGTTATAGCAGCAAAGGGGCGACCAACTCCATATTAATGCCCATAATTTTGGAATGAGATGTTCGACTGGCAAGTGTCCACATACCTTTGGCCATGTAGTGTATGTAACGGAACATTTTTCAACAGAAAATAATAAGGCAAGACATCTGGTCTTAGAAAATACATGGTCAAAACCTTGGTCTTGTTAAGGTGACTGTTATTAGCCACAGATAAACAGTCACACTCCCAGCAGACTACTATTCTGTGTTAAGCCAACAGGTTTCAGAATGATACCAAACTTCTGTTTATCCTATATGAGTTCATGAGAACATGAAATACTGTTTCCCCCTTTACCTCTTTCACAATTGCTGCAGCAAGTAAGACCCTGCAAGGTTACAGCTCCAGAATTTCAACACAAACTAATCCTCAGGTGTTTCTAACCATTCAATCTTTCTGTAATAAATCATGTATGTGGATGTTATTATAGTTTTGTAACAATAGGGTCTCTCTAAGAGGTTGATATAGCTACTGAGTTCTGTAAGGGTTTCACAATGAGGGATTCTGACCCCTGTGTGTGAGGGTACAACAATGATCTTTGAACCCCAGGTGGTACAGGAAGAGCACGCACGGCCACCGGAAGGTTGCATGGGGAGTTGTGGAGGGGCTGGCTTCAGAGGGTTCTAATGTGACCTGGGTTCAAATAGTATTTGTTTTCTTTGTAATACTTCAGCTGTGCTTGATTGAGCTTGTTTGGACTTGCCTAGTGCAAAAGAGCCAATGGAATAGTCCCAAAAGTGCAAACCCCAGGCAGGCTTAATCAAATGCTCACAGTATTTGAAAGGACCCAACTACTATTTGAACCCAGGTCTGACAGGGAGACAGTGTGAGCCGGTAATGACAGTGAGTGTTAAATGAAACATGCCTCTGGCGTGTTCCTATGGAAATGGCAAGCGTTAAAAATTATGCATTTTCATTAAGGTCACATTAGCCACAGGAAAACATTTTGACACAGTGAGATTTTTTATGTTGCATTTTTAATCGCTCAAATAAAAAATAGTGATTTTGAGACATTTGTGTCAGCCTAAGGCATGTTCCAAGACCAGATCACAAACTACTAGGATACTAATAATACTAACAGGATCAGACAGAGTTGTATGGACCTGAGTCCAGAACTCAGACTCGACTCGGACTCAAGTCATGATTTTCATGACACGTTATTGGACCCTTGACGCAGACTCCCAAATCCCTTGACTCAGAGTTCCAAGTCCCTTGACTCAGACTCCCAAGTACTTTGACTCAGACTCCTAAGTCCCTTGAATCAGAATCCTAAGTCCCTTGACTCAGACTCCCAAGTCCCTTGACTCAGACTCCCAAGTCCCTTGACTCAGACTCCTAAGTCCCTTGAATCAGAATCCCAAGTCCCTTGACTCAGACTCCCAAGTCCCTTGACTCAGACTCCCAAGTCCCTTGACTCAGACTCCCAAGTCCCTTGACTCAGGGTTTAGTGCCTTGACTCAGACTCCCAAGTCCCTTGACTCAGACTCCCAAGTCCCTTGAATCAGACTCCCAAGTCCCTTGACTCAGACTCCCAAGTCCCTTGACTCAAGGTTTAGTGCCTTGACTACATCACTGGGATCAGACACTAATAATATGAACAAACCACCATCAGTAAACTCTAGCAGGAGAGGCCAAAACAAAGAGTAAACTTCCTGTTCCTATCAATGTTGGAATATCGATTGGTCTGGCTTTGTTTATGTTCAGTGTACGTGGCACTGGAACTCTTTGTTCACGTTACCTCTTCTGTTTTATGTTCCCGGTGAACATTGTGTTTTTAGTTGCTTTTGTTTGTATTTGTTTTAAGCGTGACACCTTTGTTGTAGCCGGCCTGTATAATGTGCCATATGAAGACTTGTGTCTGAACAATGCCAGACTACAGTCAATGACACAGGACACAGGAACCATGCACGAACATGAACAAGGGTTGAAGAGGGTTGTTGAAGACACTTGTTGGCACTCAACACTCATCATATTTCTGCCTTGGCACTCTTATCCCTCTGGCTGAGAGGCCAACTGATTATTGGTTGTGATGTGCTGAACTACAGATGGAGAATGAAAAGCTAGATATCTATGAATTTACAGTGTGGTCTGTGACATGTCCTCTTCGAGCTTGTGAGAGGAAGACTGGGATTGCTTCAGGCTTCTTCTAACCTAAAGCATTATAAACTGTAAGGCCACACAGATAATACCTTTATACTTGAATGTGCCATTGACGTCTCCAGACATTTGTTATTTTTACATTTTATTTCACCTTTATTTAACCAGGTAGGTCAGTTGAGAACAAGTTCTCATTTACAACTGTGACCTTGCCAAGATAAAGCAAAGCAGTGAGACTGTCACGTTCCTGACCTGTTTTCCTTTGTTTTGTATTCATTTTAGTTGGTCAGGGCGTGAGTTGGGTGGGTTTGTCTATGTTTGTATTTCTATGTGGGGTTTTGTGTTCGGCCTGGTATGATTCTCAATTAGAGACAGGTGTGTATTGTTTGTCTCTAATTGAGAGTCATACAAAGGCAGCCAGGGTTTCACTGGTGTTTTGTGGGTGTTTGTTTCCTGTGTCAGTGTTTGGACCACACAGGACTGTTTAAGGTTAGTCACGTTTGTTATTTTGTAGGTTTAAGTGTTTTCTTGTTGTTTCATTAAATCATGAACACTTACCTCTCCGCATCTTGGTCTGATCCATGCTCCTCCTCGTCTGAGGAGGAGAACTACATTGACAGCCATAACAGAGACACAAACAACAACACAGAGTTACACATGGAACAAACAAACATACAGTCAATAACACAATAGAAAAGTCTATACACAGTGTGTGCAAATAAGGTAAGATAAGGGAGGTAAGGCAATAAATAATTACAATTTAGTAATTAAACACTGGAGTGATAGATGTGCAGAAGATGAATGTGCAAATAAAGATACTGGGGTGCAAAGGAGCAAAAAAAAATATATATGGGGATGAGGTAGTTGGATGGGCTATTTACAGATGGGCTATGTACAGATGCAATGATCTGTGAGCTGCTCTGACAGCTGGTGCTTAAAGTTAGAGAGGGAGATATGAGTCTCCAGCTTCAGTGATTTTAGCAATTCGTTCCAGTCATTGGCAGCAGAGAAATAGAAGGAAAGGCGACCAAAGGAGGAATTGGCTTTGCGGGTGACCAGTGAAATATACCTGCTGGAGCGCGTGCTACGGGTGGGTCCTACTATGGTGACCAGTGAGCTGAGATAAGGTGGGGCTTTACCTAGCAAAGACTTTTTTATTTTATTTATTTTACCGTTATTTTACCAGGTAAGTTGACTGAGAACACGTTCTCATTTGCAGCAACAACCTGGGGAATAGTTACAGGGGAGAGGAGGGGGATGAATGAGCCAATTGTAAACTGGGGATTATTAGGTGACCATGATGGTTTGAGGGCCAGATTGGGACTTATAGATGACCTGGAGCCAGTAGGTTTGGCGACGAATATGAAGAGAGAGCCAGCCAACGAGAGCATACAGGTCGCAGTGGTGGGTAGTATATGGGGCTTTGGTGACAAAACGGATGGCATAGATAGCATGTGATAGACTGCATCCAATTTGCTGAGTAGAGTGTTGGAGGCTATTTTGTAAATGACATCGCCGAAGTCAAGGATCGGTAGGATAGTCAGTTTTATGAGGTTATGTTTGGCAGCATGAGTGAAGGATGCTTTGTTGCGAAATAGGAAGCCGATTCTAAATTTAATTTTGGATTGGAGATGCTTAAAACTTCTTGTCAATAGGGGGGCGCCATTTCGACTTTGTAAAAATTCGTTCCCAAATTAAACTGCCTCGTACTCAATTCTTGCTCGTACAATATGCATATTATTATTACTATTGGATAGAAAACACTCTCTAGTTTCTAAAACTAAAATTATTTCTCTGAGTGAAACAGAACTCATTCTGCAGCACACTTCCTGTCAAGGAGTGAGATTTCTGAAATCGAGGTCTCTGTTCTAGGGTCAGTTTATAAATTCCCATGTAGGCTATGGGGATACATGCACTGCATACGCCTTCCTCTAGATGTCAGTAAGCGGTGAGAATTTGAATGGAGTGGATTGCACCATCTGGGGCACTATAAAAGCCCGTGGAACGGAAGGTCCGTTCTTTTCAACGGGGCGCCTGGCGCAGGAGGGACATCACAATGGCGTCCTGAAAAGCTTTCGTTTTAGCAGTTCTATATCTCCGGCTCTGATTTAATTTGATTTTTGTCTTAAAAACTTCATAAGGTAGTTAATTTAAACCGACTTATAGCAGTTTATATCAGTTTATTGCGATTTTCTGGAATTTCTTTGTCACACGCTATCACGAGTTGGACACCTCTCCGGCACATAGCTAGCGTTAGCTGCTAATTCTACAGGAGAAGAGGACATCTTTCAACCAAAAGACGATTGTTCTGGAGAAAGGACACCTTGCCCAAGATTCTGATGGAAGCTCGTCAAATAGTAAGAAGTCTTTATGCTGTTAATTCGTATTTATGTTGACAAATGTTAAACAATAATTCCGCCATGAATTTCGGTGCGGTCTCGCTTTAGCGCACGCTGTATGCGCAGTTACGTTCATTTTAAAAATCTAACACAGCGGTTGCATTAAGAACTAATGTATCTTTCATTTGCTGTCCAACCTGTATTTTTTAGTCAAGTTTATGAATAGTTATCGATTAGATTAGGTGCCTCTCCAAGATGGCACCGGACAGATTGCTTGAAGTTTGGCCACTACTCACATTGTATAACCACGATTTGTGCCGCTACATATGCACATTTTCGAACAAACCCTATATGCATTGTGTAATATGATGTTACAGGACTGTCATCTGAAGACGTTTATGAAGGTTAGTCAAAAATTATATATCTTTTGCTTGCTTGTTACGATCGCTAACCTTTGCTGCTGGTAAATGGTGATGTGTTTCTGGCTATTGTGGTAAGCTAATATAATGCTATATTGTGTTTTCGCTGTAAAACACTTAAAAAATCTGAAATATTGGCTGGATTCACAAGATGTTTGTCTTTCATTTGCTGTACGTGGTGTATTTTTCAGAAATGTTTTATGATGAGTATTTAGGTAATTCACGTTGCTCTCTGTAGTTATTCTAGTCGCTTTGGTGAGAGTTGTGATGGTGGCTGCAATGGTAAACTATGATTTATACCTGAAATATGCACATTTTTCTAACAAAACATATGCTATACAATAAATATGTTATCAGACTGTCATCTGATGAAGTTGTTTCTTGGTTAGTGGCAATTTATATCTTTATTTGGTCGAATTTGTGATAGCTACTGATGCAGTAAAAAAATGGTGGGAAAAAAAGTGGTGTCTTTTGCTAACGTGGTTAGCTAATAGATTTACATATTGTGTCTTCCCTGTAAAACATTTTAAAAATCAGAAATGATGGCTGGATTCACAAGATGTGTATCTTTCATCTGGTGTCTTGGACTTGTGATTTAATGATATTTAGATGCTAGTATTTACTTGTGACGCTATGCTAGGCTATGCTAGTCAGCTTTTTTACTGATGGGGGTGCTCCCGGATCCGGGATTGGGAGGAATTAATGTGTTAATGTGTTAAGGTTAATGTGAGTCTGGAAGGAGAGTTTCCAATCTAACCAGACACCTAGGTATTTGTAATTGTACACATAATCTATGTCAGAACTATCCAGAGTAGTGACGCTGGACGGGCGGGCAGGTGCGGGCAGCGATCAGTTGAAGACCTTCTTAGCACATCAAAATAAGATCTTGTAATGAAATACATGTTGAAAACTCATTCATCAGAGACTGTCAAAGCTTACATATTTTTTTTTTTTTTTTTTTTTACCTTTATTTAACTAGGCAAGTCAGTTAAGAACAAATTCTTATTTTCAATGACGGCCTAGGAACAGTGGGTTAACTGCCTGTTCAGGGGCAGAACGACAGAATGGAATTATATTTTCTATCATATTGTTGATCAGTTTCCCAAACTCGGACCTCGGGACACCAAGGGGTGCACATTTTGTTTTTTTGCCCAAACACTACACAGCTGATTCAAATGATCAAAGCTTGAGGATTAGTTGATTATTTGAATCAGCTGTGTAATGAAAAAACCTAAATGTGCACCCCTTGGTGTCCCGAGGACCGACTTTGTAGATGCTCAGTGCAATGAGTTAAAAAAAAACATGTTATCAAATCACATACAACCTTACGGTGAAATGCTTACTTACAAGCCCTTAACCAACAATGCAGTTTAAGACAAAATACAAAAAAAAGAATAAGAAATAAAAGTAACAAATAATTAAAGAGCACCAGTAAAATACCAATAGCTAAGCTATATACAGGGGATACCGGTCCAGAGTCAATGTGCGGGGGCACCGGTTAGTCGAGGTAATTGAGGTAACATGTACATGTAGGTAGAGTTATTAACTATGCGTAAATAATATGCATAATTAATAAACAGAGCGTAGCAGCCTCGTAAACGGGGGGGGGGGGGGCAATGCAAATGGTAGCCATTTGATTACATGTTCAGGAGTCTTATGGCTTGGGGGTAGAAGCTGTTGGACCTAGACTTGGCACACCGGTACCGCTTGCCGTCCGGTAGCAGAGAGAACAGTCTATGACTAGGGTGGCTGGAAGCTTGGCCCCAGTGACGTACTGGGCCGTACGCATTATCCTCTGTAGTGCCTTGCGGTTGGAGACCGAGCACTTGCCATACCAGGCGGTGATGCAACCAGTCAAGATGCTCTCGATGGTGCAGGCATTATACTAAGAAAGTCGGTGAAAAGTAGTCTAAGTTAAATGTTTTTGACAGAACAATGGGATTCAAGGACAGAATTTGAATGCTGTTCTCTGGAAGCCTCCAGCCATGCGGCAGTAACACATAACACCAGTACTATTTGTACAAAATGAAAAACTCAGTCATGGAGTCATAGTGTGCCCAAATGGGCTTCAGCCCAGCTTGAACAAAAACAAAAAAGAGAATCAGGTGTTCATCTGAAGGACATGATAATCAGAAAATGTACTCCTTACCCTAGGACACTTCAACAGGTGACTAATGTGAAACGTCCAGGAACATGAAAAAGGAGCACCCTGTGTCTGCTTAGATCTGAGTTTATTTTTGGGACAAACAAACATGCTTATGTCACTGTGATTCCCTCTCGTGTGAGTTCTGCCTGGCTGAGATCACTTTTCCTTCCTTTTCCCCCCCAAACACTCACTTGCACCGGCTTGACCACGGCACCTGGAGTCGTCTGACACACTGTCAGAAGTGCCCTCTCACACTGCCCTCTCATGTCAAAATCGGACTTCAGACAGCTGATGATTGGGCTAGGGAACATAAAACTAAACTATAGGACTTCAGATACCTGATGTTTAGGCTGGGGAACATAAAACTAAACTATAGGACTTTAGATAGCTGATGTTTAGGCTGGGGAACATAAAACTAAACTATAGGACTTCCGATAGCTGATGTTTAGGCCGGGGAATGGAAAACTACAACTATAGGACTTCAGATAGCGGATGTTTAGGCTGGGGAACATAAAACTAAACTATATGACTTCAGATGGCTGGGGAACATAAAACTAAACTATAGGACTTCAGATAGCTGATGTTTAGACTGGGGAATGAAAAACTAAACTATATGACTTCAGATAGCTGATGTTTAGACTGGGGAATGAAAAACTACAACTATAGGGCTTCAGATAGCTGATGTTTAGACTGGGGAATGAAAAACTACAACTATAGGACTTCAGATAGCTGATGTTTAGGCTGGGGAACATAAAACTAAACTATAGGACTTCAGATAGCTGATGTTTAGGCTGGGGAACATAAAACTAAACTATAGGACTTCAGATAGCTGATGTTTAGACTGTGGAATGGAAAACTACAACTATAGGACTTCAGATAGCTGATGTTTAGACTGTGGAATGGAAAACTACAACTATAGGACTTCAGATTGCTGATGTTTAGGCTGGGGAACATAAAACTAAACTATAGGACTTCAGATTGCTGATGTTTAGACTGTGGAATGGAAAACTACAACTATAGGACTTCAGATAGCTGATGTTTAGACTGTGGAATGGAAAGCTGATGTTTAGACTGTGGAATGGAAAACTAAACTATAGGACAGCCTCAATTCTTTGGGGCATGGACTCTACAAGGTGTTTGAAAGTGTTCCACAGGGAGGCTGGCCAATGTTGTTTCCAATGCTTCCCACAGTTGTGTCATGTTGGCTGGATGTTCTTGGGTGGTGGACCATTCTTGATACACGAGAAACTGTTGAGCATGAAAACCCCAGCAAGGTTGCAGTTCTTGACACACTCAAACCGGTGCACTTGACACCTATTACCATACCCCATTCAAAGGCACTTAAATATTTTGTCTTTCCCATTCACCCTCTGGGTTGGAACACCCTCACGCTGTGGATTATACAGTGTTTGACATTGGGTTGGAACACCCTCACTCTGTGGATTATAAGTGTTTGACATTGGGTTGGAACACCCTCACTCTGTGGATTATAAAGTGTTTGACATTGGGTTGGAACACCCTCACTCTGTGGATTATAAAGTGCTTGACATTGGGTTGGAACACCCTCACTCTGTGGATTATAAAGTGCTTGACATTGGGTTGGAACACCCTCACTCTGTGGATTATAAAGTGCTTGACATTGGGTTGGAACACCCTCACTCTGTGGATTATAAAGTGTTTGACATTGGGTTGGAACACCCTCACTCTGTGGATTATAAAGTGCTTGACATTGGGTTGGAACACCCTCACTCTGTGGATTATAAAGTGTTTGACATTGGGTTGGAACACCCTCACTCTGTGGATTATAAAGTGTTTGACATTGGGTTGGAACACCCTCACTCTGTGGATTATAAAGTGTTTGACATTGGGTTGGAACACCCTCACTCTGTGGATTATAAAGTGTTTGACATTGGGTTGGAACACCCTCACTCTGTGGATTATAAAGTGCTTGACATTGGGTTGGAACACCCTCACTCTGTGGATTATAAAGTGTTTGACATTGGGTTGGAACACCCTCACGCTGTGGATTATAAAGTGCTTGACATTGGGTTGGAACACCCTCACTCTGTGGATTATAAAGTGCTTGACATTGGGTTGGAACACCCTCACTCTGTGGATTATAAAGTGTTTGACATTGGGTTGGAACACCCTCACTCTGTGGATTATAAAGTGCTTGACATTGGGTTGGAACACCCTCACTCTGTGGATTATAAAGTGTTTGACATTGGGTTGGAACACCCTCACTCTGTGGATTATAAAGTGCTTGACATTGGGTTGGAACACCCTCACTCTGTGGATTATAAAGTGCTTGACATTGGGTTGGAACACCCTCACTCTGTGGATTATAAAGTGTTTGACATTGTAATCTCACACTCTTCCACCATGACTCCCATCCTGGTCTTTCACTCAAACTGTCCCCTTAGAGTTGTGTGCTGAACAGAGTGATATTTAACACCATGGGTGCTATTTCTGCGTGTGACCATGCAGTAAGTGTCTGGTAACACACATTAACCAGAGAGGGCAGTGAACTACGACAGCTTGCCAACATGTTCAGAAGCAGGGCCTAAAGGACTCCGCTGTTTAGCAAGATCTCACTTCTCAGTCTTCAGCATATCTCCTGTTCTACTTGTGTCAGATCCTCTCGTGTTCTCACTTCAAAATATCTTCTCTGGATGAATTTATTCACATCATCACACGTTTGGGCACGGCTACTGCTTTGAAAAGCCTATTTGTTCTTGCACTTTCTCTTTCTCACCACCTTCAGAATGTTTCTCACCACCTTCAGAATGTTTTATGTAAGTACATAATGAGTTCAATCACCCAGTTTAATCGCCCAGCTCATTTCGATTTAAATTCGATACAACTTTATTAATCCCAGAGTGGCAATTAAAAAAGTCACTGTCAGTTTGTGGCATAAACAAATACATGCCATAACAATATGAAAATATCACGATATCGCACATATAATTTCATAGGTGTGTACATGGAATTTTTATTTTGTGAAATGCCCTCATAAAAGCTACAGTATTTGCAGCTGCCACATAGAACATTTACATTTAAGTCATTTAGCAGACGCTCTTATCCAGAGCGACTTACAAGTACATACATTCATACTTTTTTTGTACTGGTCCCCCGTGGGAATCGAACCCACAACCCTGGCGTTGCAAGCGCCATGCTCTACCAACTGAGCCACACGGGACTAGAATAGAGTTATTCTGTTGGATGGTGAGCTGGAAATGAAGATGAATATCCTTACAGAGAGTCTGACTTCTAAAAGCAACTGCCTGAGGATCAGAGAAACTAATGGAGAGAATACAGCTGGCATATCTAAAACACCGGCCCATTTTGTCCCTCGCAACCTCCATTATTAGCCAGATAGTGAATATTTTGCAGGAAAGAAAACAAGTTAGATATGTCCTCTAGGCTAAAAATGGACCAGCACATCTGGCATTTGCCTGAAATGCCAAATGGCCAGTTCGCCCCTGCACACACACACACACACACACACACACACAGACACACACACACAGACAGACCAACACACTTTGCCCTAGTTTTTGTCAGGTCTGGAGGCCACACACTGAAAGCCTGTGTATGTGGCCGAATAGCAGCACCACCAGCTTGCACCTACACCCAAGGCTGTCTAAGCGTGCTGGTACTTAAGCAGCTTATTGGCAAAGGCCTGTTCCTTGAAGCTGTCAAATGATCAGCCCACTTCCAAAATGAGCACCTCCCCACACAGCAACATCTGGTGTATTTGGCACACAGGAAAACACACCATCATTAACATCAAACCAGCTTCCCCTTAAACAAGACTGTTTCTGCATGTGTGCTGTTGGTGGGACTGTTGTCTCACCTTGCTGGCTATCAGGTCAACAAGGTGGTCATGTCTAGCAATGTACGAACCGCAGCCATTCACAAAATGGGCAATGGACTCCATTACATTTGACTAATGTAGAATACAAAATGGGCAATGGACTCCATTACATTTGACTAATGTAGAATACAAAATGGGTCATGGTTTGCAGGTTACCAGAGTGCTAGATTATGTTTTGTTGGTAGAATTTGCAGCCTCGTCTTAACAGTAAAGGTGTGGCAGCATTCTGGTACATGGCATGGGAGTCAGAGTGGTCAGCACAGTCCAGAGCAGTGAGTTTCCCCTGCAGCCTCAGGCCAGTCTAGTGTTGTAGGAGCTCCATCCGTCTGATACCAAGGAGTGTTGTCCTGGATGTAGGATGAGATGTTCCATCATGGGTGACAGAAGCCTCCACAACAACACCGCAATCTGCCACAACTGCATCCGAGGCAGTCACTGACTCAGTTTGCATATCAGTCCAGGTCCACCTGAGCTCCACTCCAGTCCGGTTACACAGGTCGTTGAGGTCCAGCCAGTCTGACCAGACTCCAAAGCCAATTTTCCTTTGGTCCTCCTCCTGAAGCCCAGGAAGTTGTCCGTGGTGTCCCTGGCCAGTGGAACCTTCTGCCTCCGTAGGTCCAGAAGTTGTCCTTAGTGTCCCTGGCCAGTGGAACCTCCTGCCTCCGTAGGTCCAGAAGTTGTCCTTAGTGTCCCTGGCCAGTGGAACCTCCTGCCTCCGTAGGTCCAGAAGTTGTCCTTAGTGTCCCTGGCCAGTGGAACCTCCTGCCTCCATAGGTCCAGAAGGATGGAGGCTCTGGATAACTCCCTAGCTGTCACATCATCACTGTTGAGCATGTTCAACAGGTGAGTCAGTCTGGTAGCAGTATAAATACACTCAATATTCAGGAACGACACACACACACACACACACACACACACACACACACACACACACACACTGTATCTTTCAGCTTGAAGCTGTACACATGATGGAAAGACACATACTGTATCTTGTAGCTAGAAGCTATTCACATGATGGAAAGACACACACTGTATCTTGTAGCTTGAAGCTATACACATGATGAAAAGACCGACAGATCATATATTATAGCCTACATACAATATAATGGTGAAATGTTTTGTCTCTGTTCATGTGAAAAACCAACCAGAAGTTATTCAGGAGTAACTCTGAATGGACTATTATTTTTGCCCCTGATAGTTGGTTCAGTTTTAAACTCATTGGATTCTCTGTCACTATAAATCTGCCTCAGGAATTCTATTCATATCTGACAGAGACATAATATGCCCATGGCACTCAATGGTACAAATAGTCTAGTTCTTGAAGCACTTTGATGTCACGTTCTAGTCCTGAAAGTTAGAGTTAACTTGCACTGTATAGTGTTGTTCCGTTTGAATAGAAAAGCCATATGGTGGTGGGTTGGAAAACACTGTCACTGTGAATAGGCAGAATGACAACATTTTCTTCAGTAGTGTTCATCTGTGTCTGTGAAGCCAGACTTCTAGACCAGTTCCCCAACTGTGGGGCGCGTCGGGGTCGGCAAAGGGGGTGGAACTCAGTTTGGTTTTAAACTTACTCTTGAAAGGTGTAATAGTAAAATGCACAAGGTGGTCAGAAATGTCCTGATGAACTGGCCCATGTCAGATATTGCAGCAATTTTTCATTCACTCAAATATCACATAAATACACATTAGACATGGCAAAATGTATAGAATTGCAAGAAAATGTGCTTTAAAACTGCAACATCTTCTGTGCACCTCATGAAAACATTGGTAGGAAATAAGCTTTAAACCTGGAAAATTCTCTCCACCAACAAGAAGGGTGTGAACAGTTTGTGTCATGAACAGTGCTTGTGCCCATAGAACTAGACATGGCACGTGTGCAGGCGGGCTGGAAGGTGGGCCCCGGGTGAAAAGGTTTGGGAACCCCTGCTAAACTACTGTTACTGTCACATCGATCCTTCTTTCTTTATTAATGCACTTTCTATCCGTCTTATTTGCAGAGAAAATAGTGATATGACTAACGTCAGTGTTCACATACTTCACCATTCTCTACAGACACTTAAATCAGAGATAGACAAAGAGACAGACAGATATGCACATTAACATTTCATAACGGTTAGTTTTCACAGGGAGTTTTGGTTCGTGCGGGTAATGGATGCCCGGCACACCAATCGGCAGTACTGTGGTCTATTAAAGGGGAAGTTCAGGATTTTACGACTTGATGTTAGATGGTTCCTCATCCTAAAAGTAGTCTATGGGCCAGGAGAAACTGTAATCCATGGTTTTGTGTTCTGTAAACTGCCACTACAAACTTCAGCTAACTTTAGCCACCACTATCTTACAATCAATGGCAGTGATAGGGGCAATTGTGCAACCTTTAATTAAGTAACATCAGATCATGTTTCAAGTTTTAATGTCACATGCACAAGTACAGTGAAATGCCTTTCTTGCAAACTCAAAGCCCCACAATGCAATAATCAATAACAATGTATTACTAGAAAAACACACGAGAAATAACAACAAATATGAAGAACGCAACAAGTAAGTAAGTAAGTAAGCGCACTATATACAGGGTCCCTTCCAATACCATATTTACAATGTGCAGGGATACTGGAGTGATGGAGGTAGATATGTAAGATATGTATAGGCGGAAGGTTACTAGGCAACAGGATATAAGATAAACAGAGGAGCAGCAGCTTGTATGTGAGTGTCTGTGTGCTGTCAAAATACGTGTAACTGTAAAATCAAAGTTGTAGTTGATTTCAGTTGATTTGGCAATTACGTTTTCCTAATTGCACATGAGGAACCATCTAACATCAAGATGTAAATCCTAAACTTCCCCTTTAAAGCCCGCTCCTATTCTGAATGGGGGAAAACACATAATTAGACAGTGAGGTCATAATGGCCAAAAGACATTTCCCCAGTGGCAGCTGAAGGCATTTTTTATCTCATTGCTTTTCCCCAAAAATTATTTTGTGTCATTGTATTACCACTGATGTGTGTGGACAGACTGTGATCAAAACAAAGATCTTAAATACTGATCATGTGTAACGATCTGAGTGTCGGGAGGTGCGAAGTCAGACGCAGGAACAGCAGAGCTTCAATATGTTGAGTCTTTTAATACTCAACTTGCAAACACAATGTCCAACACGGACTGGGTGTCATACACAACGGTCCAACGACACGAATAAACGAACCCAGTCCACAATAATAATATCCACTCCCGAAATCCATATGCCACAATGAAACAATCCTGCACAAAGAAGCGTACGGGCTGGCTGACTAATAAAGCCACACTAATTAACAATTAACTCAACACAGGTGTAACAAATAAACACATAAGGAGGGGGAGGAAAAAGAGTCAGTGGCAGCTAGTAGGCCGGTGACGACGACCGCCGAGCGCCACCCGAACGGGAAGGAGAGCCTGCCTCGGTTGAAGTCGTGACATCATGAAATCCTTGGAATCCTTGGAATACTATATGATTAGGGAACATTTGAGTTCTTAGTAGCAAAATAAAGACAGTGGTACTAGAAAAAAATGCTTTTGTTTTCTTTGAAGTGAATTTCCTTTCATTTCTGTAAGAAATGTCAGTAGAATTTAGAGCTTTTTTGAAGTTTCATGTTTCTGAAAAATCAAGAGGGCCAATGTCACTGAAAGCTTTTCAGGAAATTGCTTATTGGCCTCTCTACTTATACTAAGCCACTTAGCCACACATTAGTCGGTCTGTATAAATACTCATTAAAGTTGCACAGAAGGAGTGTTTGTGTGTATGCGTTTGTGTGTGTGTGTGTGTGTGTGTGCGTGTGTGTGTGTGCATGTGTGTGCGTGTGTGCGTGCGTGTGTGTGCCTGCGTGTCCGCAAGGCACAGCCAGACAGAGAGACAGACACCTGACAGGTGGGTTGTATAAGCATAACCAAGAGCTGCCAGAAGCTCTACTACTGTGGCACTCAGGTGAAGGACCAATCCTAAAGCACTCATGGTTCCTCATAGACAGCAGAGTGCAACTTGTTTTAGCTTTCAAATGTGTGTTGCTTTCCCACTCATATCTAGTGCATGAGCATGTTGTGCCATACACTAGATGAGCGTAGGGGGCTAGAACTCAGCCAGCGGACACTGGCCAGTACGTTCTTTGTCCAATCATCCCCAGGCGCGTTTCTGATTGCACACCTGCATTTGAGTGTCAGAGCCAGGGCTATATGGTCCACCGTCTCTGATCAGACAAGATCAAGGACCAGGAGGTCTTCCGGACCAAACAACGATTTACAGTGTCTATATAGGGTCTGTAATCTTTCTGGCTGACAGGACGTTTCATGTCCCCAGCTTCACTTTGTGTATAACTCTCTGATCTCCCAGGTGTCTTTCCTGGTGCTAACAATCAATTGTGCCATGCATCTCCTCCTTGGTAAAAGCCAGTTTGTGTTCACGACTAATTAATTACGACAGACTTACAGCTTGAGAGTGGTGGTGAGGTACAGATGGAGATGGATGTCGAGTCATCCCTTGTTCCTTCAAGTTATTTTACGGACCATCTGTGATGCTGCTAAAGAGGAGGCGGAAGGTGGACAAGTTGGAGGAAGAAGAGGGGGAGTAGGAAGAGGCTGGGGAGAGCTCAGTGCTCTGTGGAGGTTCACACTTAATAGGTGGACATCTGGACAGTGCTTCTCTCCTATGGTGTATTGCTGGAGTGAGTATTTCTAACAACTTGCATCACCAAGCAAGACAGACCCAAGAATAGAGGCCAATATTTGAAATATCAAAATTATCCAATCTGTGAAGAATCAATGTGTAGAGTGGGACATTTTACTTAAACTCAATATTTTATGTTGAGGACATTGATTTGTATTATAACAACAAGCTGGTGTTGTGCAAATGGGCCTCCCGGGTGGCGCAGTGGTCTAGAACAGTGCTATCTGCGCCACCAGAGTCTCTGGGTTCGCGCCCAGGCTGGGCAGGGTTCGCGTCCAGGCTCTGTCGCAGCCGGCCGCAACCGGGAGGTCTGTGGGGCGACGCACAATTGGCATAGCGTCGTCCGGGTTAGGGAGGGTTTGGCCGGTAGGGATATCCTTGTCGCAGTATGTAAAAATGTAATAAATTGTATGCACTCTACTGTAAGTCGCTCTGGATAAGAGCGTCTGCTAAATGACTAAAATGTAAATGTAATGTTCCAAAGGATGGTTGAAACTAGCTGCCAAATATAAGGTCAGACTGTCTCCTCCTCTTTTTAGTGGAGGCCATCACTCTGTTTTCTCACGCAATTGCATATCCTATAGAAATGGTCTGTCATGGAGTGTTTGATTTTTGATTACATTTGCATTGATGTCAGAGTCATTCGAGGGACAATAGAGGGCTGAGTACCAGGCAGTTAGCAAGTTTGGTAGGCTACTAATCACCATCAGCAGCATCCGAGCTTGGAGAAGCCTAATTACCGTGACTAAACGGTCACGTGGAATTTGACTGCCTTCATGACTCGTGACCGCCGGTGTGGCGGTAATACAGTCACCGTAACAGCCCTAGTCAGACATTCCTTTAAGTTATGTACCCAGTACTGTAGGTCCCTTTGAACTACCCCTTTTAACTATACCAAAGCCTAGGACCAAGAGGCATGGAGAGGCAGCCTTTAGTTATTATGCCCCCAGCCTCTGGAATAGCCTGCTAGAGAACCTGAGGTGTGCTGAAGCTGTGGACCTACAGTATTTAAAAGTGATCTTAAAACACACTTTTTTAGCTTTGTTTTTCCTTAGGGTGCTTTTTAGTTGTTCAATTTGTGTCATTCTTTTGTTGTGTTGTCACAGCCATCAAAAGAAGTGGACCAAAGCGCAGCGTGGTGAGCGTACATTTTCCTTTTTCTTTAAAATGTCGCCAACAAAACAACAAACGAAAGACACAACCGTGAAGCTTACAGGGCTATAGTGCCACAAACAAAGTTAACTACCCACACTGAAAGGAGGGAAAACGGGCTACCTAAGTATGATTCCCAATCAGAGACAACGATAGACAGCTGTCCCTGATTGAGAACCATACCTGGCCAAAGCATAGAAATAAAGAAACATAGAAAACAAAACATAGAATGCCCACCCCAAATCACACCCTGACCAAACCAACTAGAGAAATTAAAAGGCTCTCTAAGGTCAGGGCGTGACATGTGTAGTAAATATTTCAACTATTATTTTCATTGTTTCTAATTTGTTTTAGTTTTTCCTGTAAAGCACGTTGTCTGAAATGTGCTGTATAAATAAAGCTTGATTTGATTTGATTGGATTTGAAGGAGAATACTTCCTCATTGTCTTAATAAGGTAAATAAAGGTTAAATAAAATAAAATAAATAAATAAGGCCTTTGCAGTCCTCAGATGTCTTTGTTAAATCTGGTTTAACTCTGATATGCTCCTTTCATATGCCTAGTGCATAATGTGCTTCAACAAATACATTAACCTCCCCTATGGTTGCCATATTATTTGGGGCAGCAGGTAGCCTAGTGGTTAGAGCATTGGGCCAGTCACCCAATTGCTAGATTGAATCCTTGAGCTGACAAGGTAAAAATCTGTTGTTCTGCCCCTGAACAAGGCAGTTAACCAACTCTTCCTTGAATGACACTGGATTGCTCTAACAGCCCATCTCTGCAGCTTAATTAAAAGATCCCACCGCTGCCACCAAAACGCTATTTGATCTCTGACCTTACTGAGTGCTCTCAAGG
The DNA here is from genome assembly GCF_029448725.1 of Salvelinus fontinalis. Taxonomy (NCBI): domain Eukaryota; kingdom Metazoa; phylum Chordata; class Actinopteri; order Salmoniformes; family Salmonidae; genus Salvelinus; species Salvelinus fontinalis. The sequence continues at coordinate 32,956,581 of NC_074698.1, read as the reverse complement.
TCATGCTCATCCAATGAAAGAGACTCAAAATCCATAACATCTGATCTGTTCTATCTCTTGGAAGGAGATTAGCTATAGGGACTTTAATACTCTACAGTTGGCCTTTTTGGGATTATGTTATGGATTTCATTCTGTGGCTGTCAATATTGATGGATTTTCTATTCTGTTAAATACACAGAGGTGACAGTTGAGTGAAGCATTTCACCATAATGTACATGGCTTTACCCACAACCCCCTAGATTCATAGATTACTTTTAGCACTAATTTGAATAAGAATAGCCTGTTTTGACCTGATGACATCGACATGAGATGTTGAGGTTAACATTATGGATGGTCTTTAGCCACTTTGATTTCAGACGGGACACATTAATGCAATCCATCTCATGTAGTTTAAACATGAGCAAATAAAACATGAAATGGATGAGGCAACCGCAGAGAACCATTAGAGAACACAATATCAATGCATTTATATCCATTAAACATTTTACAAAAATGAGTCTTTGACTTTCTGAGGGACATAGATCAGCTTTGTTACAAACAAAGGCCTTTTCATGTTGATTCTTCATACAGACCTCTTGTTCTAGCATTGACTATTTCAGGTCTACGCACCAACTGTCACGACTTCCAGCGAAGTTGTTCCCTCCTTGTTCGGGCGGCGTTCGGTGTTCAGCGGTAGACCTCACCGGCTTTCTAGCCACCACCGATCCATGTTTCATTTTTCCTTTTGTTTTGTCTGTTTACACACCTGGTTCCCATCTCATAATTATGTTCCTTATTTAACCCTCTGGTTTCCCTTTCTGTTTTGTGTGTGATTGTATTTCGTGTGTTGTATTTTGAGTCCTGTTTTGTTCCTTGTTTGGAACAGGATTTTGTTCCGTTTTGGATTGAGTAAATCAGTGATTGTTACTCTTACCTGTGTCCTGCGCCTGACTCCTTCGCTATCTTTTAGATAGACTCTGACACCAACTGCAAATATGCTGGGGTAATTGCCTTCAGATAGACTGACAGAACCACAGTGCTGGTTGGATGACTCTGCAAATACATCCCCACCGCTGTTTGCTCTCTGGAGCGCCTCTATCAACATCAGATTATAAATAATCCCCCCGTCTCTAATTAATTGATCATCTGCAGATGAATCAAGTCGAGTCGGTTGGGATTTGTGAACTCAGGCGGACATAATACCTTCTTTATAGTGTAGACAGCAAACACGACATTTGTATTAAAATCTTAAAATCCCCAAGAGGTTTAGATTGATTCTGAAGAGGGCTGCCTAACTCCAATCAAGATAGGATTCAGTTGCTGAACTATAGGTATGGGATTAGTTTTGTATGGAGCTCTCCATAGGGGCCATGTTTGCCAGTCTATATAGAGAACAGGTGAGAAGAAGCAGCTAAGTTGCATCTGGAGGAGTGGACACACTAGGAGCTGCTAACGAAAGTGGATTGGAGCTGGAAAAAGCAGCTTGGGGAGGAGGGAGGTGGAGGCTTTGCTTTCTGAGGGCTGCAAGAAAACAAACAGAGCAGTTTGAAAAGAGTGTGTGGAACTTAGTTTCTCTCTCTTCGCTCACTCTCTCACATGCTCTCTTGTCTCTCCTGTACTCTTTCTATAGTCTGTCTACAGACGGTGCTTCTGGTTATGTACCAAGGCTCCAGATTACATCTCTGTAGAAGTTCCGGCGTCAGTTAGGACAGAGAGGATGACTGGGAAATGGGAAGCGTGTCACCCGTAACGCCACTGCCACTGCCGTAGCCGCTTGTAGGGGTACAATTACCTCGTACCCCTGCATATCAACGGTAACGCCACTACCACTGCCGTAGCCGCTTGTAGGGGTACAATTACCTCGTACCCCTGCATATCAACGGTAACGCCACTACCACTGCCGTAGCCGCTTGTAGGGGTACAATTACCTCGTACCCCTGCATATCAACGGTAACGCCACTACCACTGCCGTAGCCGCTTGTAGGGGTACAATTACCTCGTACCCCTGCATATCAACGGTAACGCCACTACCACTGCCGTAGCCGCTTGTAGGGGTACAATTACCTCGTACCCCTGCATATCAACGGTAACGCCACTGCCACTGCCGTAGCCGCTTGTAGGGGTACAGTTACCTCGTACCCCTGCATATCAACGGTAACGCCACTACCACGGCCGTAGACGCTTGTAGGGGTACAATTACCTCGTACCCTTGCATATCAACGGTAACGCCACTACCACTGCCGTAGCCGCTTGTAGGGGTACAGTTACCTCGTACCCCTGCATATCAACGGTAACGCCACTACCACGGCCGTAGACGCTTGTAGGGGTACAATTACCTCGTACCCTTGCATATCAACGGTAACGCCACTACCACTGCCGTAGCCGCTTGTAGGGGTACAATTACCTCGTACCCCTGCATATCAACTCGATACTGGTGCCCCTTGTATATAGCCAAGTTATCCTTACTCATTGTTTGTTTATTATTACTTTTATTATTATGTGTTATTACTTTTCTATTATTTTTCTATTTTCTTTCTGTCTGCATTGTTGGGAAGGGCCCGTAATTAAGCAATTCACTTTTGGTCTACACCTGTCGTTCACGAAGCTTGTAAGGAATAACATTTGATTTGATGGTTTGTTGCCCGAGCTAAACATGAGCACAATTCCTGGCCTTAGTTTAAGCCCCGCCTACCCAAACGTGTATATATACTATATATATATTATTTTATGTCAGAGAGAAGCCTGTCTGAAAAGGACCCCCCCTTCTCTCTCCCTCCTCTTCTCCCTCTCTCTTCTCTCTCTCCCTGTTTTTCCCCCTTCTCACTCCATCAATCACTGTCTTTCATACTATCCATCATTCCATCCTCCCTCCTCTCTTCATTCATCTATGCTCATAACAGCAGTGATCACAACACCTGAAATAGGGAAGTGAAATAGCTACTCCACTTTCCATCCCAATGCAGCTTGAACTGTTGATGAATAAATAACCAGTCTGTTCTTGTCCTACATGGTTTGTAATTAGGCTTTGCAGTCATGAATGAACCAGAGCCACTTCATGTGAATAGAGGCAGATGTTTTAATTTTTGTAAATGATGTTCCATCTGAAATTATACTACACTTAATGTGCCAGTTATGAATGTTGAAATTGTGCAGGTGTTTGGGCAATTCAAATACATCAAAGTGGGAACAGGTTCCTAAGCAACAACATAAATCAGCTTGAGCTTTGATGATGCTGTTCAAAGTGCTGCGGAAACATGAATCTACTCTACACTTGATTTCAGGTCCAACTATTATTATTACTACTACTAGTAGTTCTGCTACTACTACTACTACTACTACTACTACTACTACTACTACTACTACTACTATTGCTGCGACTGCTATGACTACTACTATTACTACTACTACTACTACTACTATTGCTACTACTACAACTGCAACTACTACTACTGCAACTACTACTACTACTACTACTAGTTCTGCTACAACTACTACTACTACTACTACCACTACTACTAGTACTACTGCTACTACTGCTACTGCTGCTGCTACTGCCACTACTGCTGCTGCTACTGCTAGTATCAATCAATCAATCAAATGTATTTATAAGGTCCTTTTTACATCATCAGATGTCACAAAGTGCTATGCAGAAACCCTAGTACTACTACTACTACTACTACTACTACTGTGCTGACATGCATATTATTCTAGGCCTGTATAATGTAAATGATTGCAAACTGAACTCAGGAGTCGACGTAACTTAGTACATGTACATTTGTGTCCCTCCGTTTATTATGATATGTTATGTTTTGTATGATATGTATTAATTGTCTTCCAAATCGTATATGTTACAAATTCCAATTTGTGCAATATGTTACGAATTTGCTATGTATGATATGTATAATATGTTATGAATTCCAATTAGTTGTGGCTAACGTCAGCTAGGTGGCTAACATTAGCTAGGCTAGGGATGAGGGTTAAGGTTAGGGTTAAAGGCAGTGTTGTAGTACTCGAGACAGGTCTCGGGCTCGATGGTCACGAGACCACATATTGAGTGTCTTGGTCTTGGATATATTTGAACTCGGTCTTGACTCGGTCTCAGACAGTGAAGGCTAGTATTTTCTTCCAGAGACCAGCTGAGACGAGCAGAGTAAAAACCTCATAATTATCAGCTTCCATTCAGTCAGCCCATAAAACCACTTCGCCAGGCCAAATATATACACTCCTTTCTTGAAATCTTAACAGCCTTTATATCTATTATAGACATGTTTGTGTAGTAGCGAACCTCTAGGACTTCAGTGTGTGACAGGTTTGTGATGAAAGGACCGCAACCATAGTACCAGCACAGTCATGGAAGAGAGTGCACTTATTGTAAAACACAAAGGGCCAGTAGTGGAGTGGAAGGTATCCCCAGGTGTAAGCCGTACACTCACTTTGTTTTTCAGTGGGCATTTCGTATTCTCACTTCTTAATCCCTACTGATGCATCTCAAAGTAGTATATTGGAGGTATACGATGTATTACAATAGAGAAATCATGCACAGAGAAGCCTACACAATCGCAAAGCATGTGATGCTGAACAAATATATAAATGCAACATGCAACAATTTCAAAATGTTTACTGAGTTACAGTTCATATTAGGAAATCAGTCAATTTAAATAAATTCATTAGGCCCTAATCTATGGATTTCACATGACTGGGCTAAGCCATGGGTGGGCCTGGGAGGGCATGGGTCCACCCACTGGGGAGCCAGGACCAGCCAATCAGTTTTTCCCCACTAAAGGGATTTATAACAGACAGAAATACTCCTCAGTTTCATCAGATGTACGGGTGGCTGGTCTCAGACGATCCTGCTGGTGAAGAATCCGGATGTGGAGGTCCTGGGCTGGCGTGGTTACACGTGGTCAGCAGTTGTAAGGCTGGTTGGACGTACTGCCAAATTCTCTAAAACGATGTTGGAAGCAGCTTATGGTAGAGAAATTAACATTAAATTCTCTGGCAACAGCTCTGGTGAACATTCCTGCAGTCAGTAAGCCACGCTCCCTCAAAACTTGAGACATCTGTGACATTTTTGTGTGACAAAACTGCACATTTAGGAGTGGACTTTTATTGTCCCCAGCACAAGGTGCGTCTGTGTAATGATCATGCTGTTTAATCAGCTTATTGATATGTCACACCTGTCAGGTGGATAGATTATATTGGTAAAGGAGAAATGCTCACTAACAAAGATGTAAATACATTTGTGCTCAAAATAGGAGAGAAATAAGCTTTTTGTGGATATGGACAATTTCTGGGATCTTTTATTTCAGCTCATGAAACATGAGACCAACACTTTACATGTTGCGATTATATTCAGTAGATTTATTGTTCAGTATATATTCACATGCGCACAGCACACAGAGCCTAGTTTCAGCTGAATATCATCTGCATGCAACAAGAGCGCGCAGCTCTCAACTGGTTTTGGCTTGTAGCAGCTCACAGAAGAATGACATCAGTAGCCGCTAGGGAGGAAAGACATTTCATCTTATGATATCTACCAGAAAATGAAGTGAGGTAACAAGGGGCATGCAAACCAGGTATTGAAAAAGTTTGGTCCAAAGTGTTGGTTAGCAGGCTATTTGTGATGCATAACTGTCATCAAGTGCTGTTGGCATCAGGGGCGTAGGCATGTATGGGAAGATTGTTCAGATTGATTGGGTGGACATAAAATATCTTTTTTTTTTGTGTTTTCCATTTAAAAAAATATGTGATTTTTTAAGAGTGAAAATCCGAAAAATCTATAGGATTTTTCTTATACCATAAGAAAACATAGGATTTTTCACACAGTGTCTTTCCTTCGCTGTGTGGGCCGCTTGGGAACTTTTTAGCAAAATTAGAGTATACCCACTTCTCCAGTCACCACTACACCACTGCATAGGACCGAAGGAAAGACAGCAGTCACACAGAACATGATGTTAAAGGATAAGCAGTCCATAAACTAGGACATAATAAGCCAGTATGTCCCAATCAAAACAATACAAAACACAACATTAAGCATTTCCCAATCGAAACGTACAACTATTACTTCCCATTACAAAAAACATTTCACATTTAGCACACAAAGTAACCAGTGACCTAAAGTTTAAATGCAACAATGTTTCACACACATATTTTCAAAGAGATGGCTGACATATTTTTCTGGTCTTGAATCAGTCTCACTTTAGGAGGTCTCGAACACAACACTGGCTAGAGGGTTAAGGTTTATGGACCCTAAAGGCCGTAAATAATGCACTATGGTCAAATTCAGAAATATGCTTATTCATATATATTTTTGTAATGGATAATGACCTGGCCTGTGTCCCATAATGTATATGCTTCCATACAGAACCAGGCTAATAATGACCAGCCATCTTTTACATTAGCATTAGCAGCAAAGAAGAAAGACTGTTCATATAAAGTACAAAATGTATTTATTGCAGATTTCAAAGTGCCGTGTGTTCTTTTCTACGAAATCCTCTAGAGGGCGGAATTTGAAATAATGCTACTTAATGCAAAAAATATATATATATATTATAGAAAAACAACTAATTGGATGTTCTAAGTCCACAAAAATGATTAAACCACATCAGGGGACAATTCTTTAGGTCTTGGAAAAAACTTTTTTCTTTTTTGGCGTAGTTCCCCTTTAATTCAGGTGAGCACCAGCCAGACAGTTGTGTTTGGCGAACTGTTTCTGTAGTCACTTGTGATGAAGTTTTCAAAACAATGGCCACTGGATTGGTGCAAGTCGTAATGATTCTGTCAGGTAGTTATAGGCTACTTTGTATTTACCTTTTAATTGCCTTTCCATCTACCTGAAAACAGTTATACTATCATTAAGGGCTACACAAAGTGGAAGACATATAGGCCCTACGCACACAGCACACAGCAGGGCTCAACATTCAGGTACATTTGCAGGTAGCACACCAGGCCAGTGCCAACTGAAAGCTACTGACCCGAATGAAAACAATACTGTCCCGCGTCATTATCTGACAGGATAGTAAATGATGCGTGCATCACTTCAATAGCAGGTGATTTTATCTTTCATACAGACATTGGCAAGTCAAATTCAAGGACTTAAAGGACTTTTTCAAGCAAGGACCTACATTTCATATGTAATTGTCGTAACAGCCTACAAGCCTTGTAGGCTACCCTCCTAAATGTATGCAAAAAACTATGCATTACCATTGTAAGAATAATGCATTTTTTAATCGGCCTACCTAATGGCATTATGCATTGACGTTCACATTATTTTCACATTTTAAAATATGTCAGAAAAATGTGGGCTTTGCCTGACTTAGACAGCATACTCCAGACACAAACACACTAATGCAGTCTGTCCATGTGCTAGCTAGTCAGTCTCACCATGTGAGATGTTGAAGAGTTAGTGAGGTGTTAATATATCAGGTTTTAAAAGGAGACAAATACCAAGAACAACATTTCCTTTGTAATGAAAAGCTTTATATGGAAAACCAAGTTAAAGACAGTATTCATTGTTGTCTTGCTCATAATAACTGAACATGGTATTACCACAACAAGCGCAACAGACTGGCTCATCAACCTTCAACTGAACCAGCGGGAAACAAACAAAGCAGCTATAGATCTCATAAAAACTGATCAGAAATGAAATCACGGAATAATTATATTGGAGCAATAGAACTTCTAAATCTGCTACCATAATTTCAACGACTTTTCAAGGACCAAAGAGCCTAGAGGAACTGTCAGATTTTCAAGGTAGACTGTTCCATGATGATTGAATTGCCCATCGCAAATATTCAACAAAAACGTTGAACTTTTTAAATACCTGTGTTGAATGGCCATTCTTGCCTTAGCGTTTAGTGATAGATATGATAACTTGGAGCATCTTTCCTGCAGCTGTTGTTCTTCACCCCAGGCAACAACCAGCTGTTTCAGAGCTGCTCACTCTCTCTGCCCACAGATTATCTACAGGCTGTACTGTATGTGTGCAGCACGTGTGATAAATAATCAATATAACAAACTAACAGATTTATTGGTACCCTTGTGACTAATAAAACATTTGTGTCACACTGCCAAGTCAAACGGTCACAAATGCAAGTGTTTTGGTTGCAGTACCGAACCCTGTGCAGCGTAGGTCAAGTCACCCAAAGTGCAACATTGTTGTATGCATGGAATGCACTGCATTTCTTTCTTCATCCACATGACCTTGTAGGCATCCTCCATGTGCTCTGTTGATCTATCTCACTTGTTCACAGTAGGAAAATGAATGGGAAAATACGTTTGATGTTTGCTCACATGTTTGTGTGTTGTGTATAAAATGTAAATATAGTTGATAACTTGAAAGCCCTGATCACTAGGGACATTTTAAGATCTCAGGCTTGCAAATCCATTCATCCTTTTTGTCACAATAAGTCACATCTAGTTTTGAAACTGAAATATATAGTATACAATATATGGGTGGTTAAGACAATGCCCCCAGAGAGCGGCAGAGTTCAACAGGTTAACTCACCTTCTGTCTCATGTAACCAAACATATGGAGGGCCATACATTTACAACATTTGTGTTTACTATGTTACGTAAACTCTTCCAATTCTTTATTACTCTTTGAAGCCGGCTGATGATTGCAGTCTCTCTATTCCTTTTTAAATGACACTGGGGGAGTGCTTGTTTGGTTAATAGAACCTAGCTATTTTCCCGGAGGAACCGTGAAGAGAGCTATTTGGCTGTCTAATGGCCCCTGTATTGTTGCTGTGTGTTCCTGGATCTCTTTGAGCTCTCTGGGGGCTCTGAGAAAGGAGTTATCAGTACCTGGGAGGTAGACAAACAGATGGAGGGTGATTACCTTGCATCTCCGTTTTATTCATTCCTCAAAGCTTTTCAGTCTCCTACTGCGCATCTCTTCTCTTCTCGTCCTAATATTTATACATTTCTTAATTCCATTCTATTAATTTAGATGTGTGTGTATTGTTGTGAATTGTTAGATTTTACTGCACTGTTGGAGCTAGGAACACAAGCATTTCGCAACACCCGCAATAACATCTGCTAAATATGTGTATATGACCAATAACATCTGTTAAATATGTGACCAATAACATATGTTAAATATGTGTATGTGTCCAATAACATCTGTTAAATATGTGTATGTGACCAATAACATCTGCTAAATATGTGTATGTGACCAATAACATCTGTTAAATATGTGTATGTGACCAATAACATCTGCTAAATATGTGTATGTGTCCAATAACATCTGCTAAATATGTGTATGTGTCCAATAACATCTGTTAAATATGTGTATGTGACCAATAACATTTGATTTGATTTGATTTCAATTATTATTATTCTCTCCAATACCTTTCCAAGAACACATTGCTGGAAAATTCCTTTTGAAAAGGTTTGTCATCTCCTAGCCACCGTGTTTCTACATCTGCATTGCAGATGCAGATTTGGGGGTTTAGGCTGGGTTTCTGTGTAAGCACTTTGTGACATCAGCTGATGTAAAAAGGGCCTCATACATTTGATTTGATTTGCTTTAGAAATGCTGCACTCATGATATGTTGCATTCAGAGGTGGTGGACTGCGTTTTTCACAACACAAAATGCTTATTATTGTCACGATCGTGTGGCGGATTGATGGACCAAAACGCAGCTTTTGGAAAGTAAGCCATCTTCTTTTATTTTTAAAGATGACGAAAAATAAACACGACACGAAACACTTTAACAAAACGAACAAAAACAACAAACGACCGTGAAGCTAAATAACGTTGTGCACTTACACACACAGGCTACAAACGTTCTGACATAGACAATTACCCACAACCAATGAGAGCCTATGGCTACCCTAAATAAGGCTCCCAATCAGAGACAACCGAAATCAGCTGTCTCTAATTGGGAACTCATTCAGGTAACCATAGACTCTCCTAGACCACTAAACATACATAGACAACACTAGACACATGTACTCCACACAAACCCATATACTATACAACAACCCCTTTTCCATAAAAACACCCAAAACCAACAAAACACAAACATTCCCCATGTCACACCCTGACCTAACTAAAATAATAAAGAAAACAAAGAATACTAAGGCCAGGGTGTGACATAACCCCCCCCTTAAGGTGCGAACTCCGGGCGCACCATTACACAGTCTAGGGGAGGGTCTGGGTGGGCTTCCATCCACGGTGGCGGCTCCGGCTCTGGTCGTGGTCCCCACGTCACCACAGTCCCTAACCACCTCCTTAGCTTCTTCAAAATGACCCCTCTCCACATTAACCCCATTGCATTAAGGGGCAGTTCCGGACTAAGGGACAGCTCCGGACTAAGGGCCAGTACCAGGGTAAGGGGCAGTACCAGGGTCAGGGGCAGTACCAGGGTAAGGGGCAGTACCAGGGTAAGGGGCAGCACCAGGGTAAGAGGCAGCACCAGGGTAAGGGGCAGCACCGGACTGAGGAATGGCAGCTCCGGACTGAGGAATGGCAGCTCCGGACTGAGGGACTGCAGCTCCGGACTGAGGGACTGTAGCTCCGGACTGAGGGACTGCAGCTCCGGACTGAGGGACGGCACATGGCTGGCTGACAGATCTGGCTGCTCATGGCTGGCTAACGGATCTGGCTGCTCATGGCTGGCTGACTGATCTGGCTGCTCATGGCTGGCTGACTGATCTGGCTGCTCATGGCTGGCTGACGGATCTGACTGCTCATGGCTGGCTGACGGATCTGGCTGCTCATGGCTGGCTGACGGATCTGGCTGCTCATGGCTAGCTGACGGATCTGGCTGCTCATGGCTAGCTGACGGATCTGGCTGCTCATGGCTAGCTGACGGATCTGGCTGCTCATGGCTAGCTGACGGATCTGGCTGCTCATGGCTAGCTGACGGATCTGGCTGCTCATGGCTAGCTGACGGATCTGGCTGCTCATGGCTAGCTGACGGATCTGGCTGCTCATGGCTAGCTGACGGATCTGGCTGCTCATGGCTAGCTGACGGATCTGGCTGCTCATGGCTAGCTGACGGATCTGGCTGCTCATGGCTAGCTGACGGATCTGGCTGCTCATGGCTA
>NC_074698.1:32866878-32939484 GCF_029448725.1 Salvelinus fontinalis | reverse complement strand
AGCAAGAGAGACAGAGAAAGACAGAGACAAAGACAGAGCAAGAGAGACAGAGAAAGACAGAGACAAAGACAGAGCAAGAGAGACAGAGAAAGACAGAGACAAAGACAGAGCAAGAGAGACAGAGAAAGACAGAGACAAAGACAGAGCAAGAGAGACAGAGAAAGACAGAGACAAAGACAGAGCAAGAGAGACAGAGAAAGACAGAGACAAAGACAGAGCAAGAGAGACAGAGAAAGACAGAGACAAAGACAGAGACAAAGACAGAGCAAGAGAGACAGAGAAAGACAGAGACAAAGACAGAGCAAGAGAGACAGAGAAAGACAGAGACAAAGACAGAGCAAGAGAGACAGAGAAAGACAGAGACAAAGACAGAGCAAGAGAGACAGAGAAAGAGAGAGACAAAGACAGAGAAAGAGAGACAGAGACAGAGCAAGAGAGACAGAGAAAGAGAGAGTGTGTGTGTGGAACTCAGCTATCAAAGGTGTGTGTGTTGTCAGAGCCATTATCACCCAGACCTGCAGCATGAGACATGCACCACAGGTCTGGCTTAGTGAGGATGATTGTGTAACCGGCTGCAGGATACCTGTGGCATTCTACAACACAACGTTACCTAGTAATGAAACATGAATGTTGAACAAGTCAACGGTGTCGTTCTAATTAGCCCGCTGGGTCGTCTTAGCAACTGAACTGCTCTTGAGCCTTTTGTATTGTGCTCTAATGGGCTTATTTGTGCATAATGAAGGATAAATAGCCTCGCAGTAATTATGTCAAAGAAAACAAAAAGAGCTAATTAAATGAAACGTAGCCTGTTGTTGTGTTGAAGAATAGAAGGCCATGTTGCGTGTGTTTTGTAAATGTGCAAATTGTGTGTTTTTTTTCTCTACTTTCTGTTCATTAACATTGTTGGACACTAAGGACTGATAGTATATTCGCAGTTCATGCCTCAACAATAGTCTGACTAGAGCCTTCATTCAAGTAGACAGCCATTGTGAGGGTCTGCGCTCATTCTACAATGGGTAGTGGCTGTTGTGTGGGAGAAAACAATATCTGTAGAATTACATACAGATGTAGGATCTTAATTCGATCACTCTTTTGTTGCTGATAATTGCAAACCTGTACTTGCAAACCTGTAGTGTATTATTGATGTTTAAAAGGGCTTCTAAAGTTTGTCATTTCCACTTTGAAATTTCAGATTTGATTTGCCCTAACAAAAAATCTATTCTACAAAAATATTCTACAATATAAAAAAATAAAAAATTCAAATCCACATAAGAATTCACATTTCCTGTTGCTTCAGGATTATTTTCCTGGTGTCTCAAACTGGCTCAAATTAAGATCCTGCATCTGTAGGTATTGCACAAACAACTAAGATGAAAAAAGATACTTATTTGAATCGATGCTCAAAAGAATAACAAAAGGTGCAAAGTGCTAAAAAGTGATAAACAACAAGAGGAGCAGCACTGACAATGGCATAGAAGCATAGAAGACTTTTGTTAACATTTTGAGCATGGATTTAATTAAGTATATTTTTGCGTCTCCACCTCCTTGGTTTGTCCTTTCATTGTTTTGAGTTTGAGTACCTACAATTCTACAAGCTTCATGTATGAAAAAGTCAAATGAATTAAAGGAGAGGAGGATAGAGGGCTTCATGCCAGAGAGAGCTCAGGTGCTCCTCAACCTCAGTTTCTGATAGAAATCTGAAAGCACCTGATCCATCCCTCCCAAACTTGGCCCCAGTTTGACTTCACATTGTCGGAAAACAGTCTCAACTCCATCCGTTCGTCCGTTCAGACTCTCTTGGATTTGTATTGTTACGCAGTGTTCCAGTTGTACATAGTAGTGGATCAGTCCCAGTGTTCCAGCCGTACATGGTAGTGGATCAGTCCCAGTGTTCCAGTCATACATGGTAATGGATCAGTCCCAGTGTTCCAGTTGAACATGCTAGTGGATCGGCAACAGTGTTCCAGTCATACATGGTAGTAGACTAGCCCCATGGTTCCAGTCATACATTGTAATGGATAAGTCACAGTGTTCCAGTCATATATGGTAGTGGATAAGTCACAGTGTTCCAGCCATACATGGTAGGGGACTAGCCCCATGGTTCCAGTCATACATGGTAATGGATAAATCACACTATTCCAGTCATACATGGTAGTGGATAAGTCACAGTGTTCCAGTCATACATGGTAGTGGATAAGTCACAGTGTTCCAGTCATACATGGTAATTGATAAGTCACAGTGTTCCAGTCATACATGGTAATTGATAAGTCACAGTGTTCCAGTCATACATGGTAATTGATAAGTCACAGTGTTCCAGTCATACATGGTAATTGATAAGTCACAGTGTTCCAGTCATACATGGTAATTGATAAGTCACAGTGTTCCAGCCATACATGGTAGGGGACTAGCCCCATGGTTCCAGTCATACATGGTAATGGATAAATCACAGTATTCCAGTCATACATGGTAGTGCATAAGTCACAGTGTTCCAGTCATACATGGTAATTGATAAGTCACAGTGTTCCAGTCATACATGGTAGTGGATAAGTCACAGTGTTCCAGTCATACATGGTAATTGATAAGTCACAGTGTTCCAGTCATACATTCTCTCCAAGATGGCTTAGCAGTTCAGACGTCATTTCTGTTTCGTATTGTCGTGTCCTGTATATATATATATTTACACCTTTCTTCGCATATCTTTTATATATTTTATTATCCAAGAACTCAACTACAAAAGCTTTCCTGCAAAAGCTTTCCTGCAACCCGCTTCACCAATTACAAAAAAGTATTATTTACCTCAAATCTGAAAATCCACCGTGGAAGCTAGCCAGGGGCTAATTCAGAAGCTAGCCAGAAAGCTAACCAGAAGCTATCCGATAGCTAGCCAGAAGCTAATCTGTAGCTGCCCAGAAATTAGCCGGTCTGCTGGCTAGCGTTGGTGTTTCAGCTGCCCACGTTTTGTGGTCATCAGCTATTCCTTTAGCTCGATAATCTACCGGCACTTTTGTGCAACGCGACTCGGACCGGAGCATTCCGGGACTTTTTTTTCTCTCAGTTTCCCCGGATTTCAGCCGCAGGCTCTGGACATTTGCAGCTAGCTAGCTGCAAACCGTGTGACTATTGGCTTACGTCGATCCCGGAGCAAACTCAAATCATTCCGGAGCTAGCCAGCTGAGGAGTTCCATCAGCCATTCCTGGGCTACAGTCACCTATCCGGACTCGTTTTTTTTGTTTTTGTTTTGTTGTTGCTGCAGATACGGAGCCCCACCGGGCCTTCACGACTGACTGCCGACGTTATCTGCCCGAGGGAGTTATCCAACTGGCACCTCCGTCCCGACGTTACCTGAACGCTCATCTGGGGCCCGCTAACCGTTAGCTGTCTCATCGGCTGCTATCTGAATAAGAATATCGAACAATTATTATTATTATTATTATTATTTTTTTTTTCTTGGGTCACTATATCTATTTTGCCAATTTGGATTGATCCCCTCTACCACACGGAACCCCACTAACCTACCGACGGAAACGCACGAGGTATCTACAAATAGACTTCAATACTATGCTATCTTGCTACCGATAGCCATCTACCCGGCCAGCTGTCTGGATCGCCGTGACCCCAACCAACCTCTACTCACTGGACCCTTATTGATCACTCGATTAAGCATGCATCTCCTTAATGTAAATATGCCTTGTCCATTGCTGTTCTGGTTAGTGTTTATTGGCTTATTTCACTGTAGAGCCTCTAGCCCTGCTCACTATACCATATCCAACCTCACAGTTCCACCACCCACATATGCGATGACATCACCTGGTTTCAATGATGTTTCTAGAGACAATATCTCTCTCATCATCACTCAATACCTAGGTTTACCTCCACTGTATTCACATCCTACCATACCTTTGTCTGTACATTATTCCTTTAAGCTATTTTATCGCCCCCAGAAACTTCCTTTTACTCTCTGCTCTAGAAGTTCTAGACGACCAATTCTCATAGCTTTTAGCCGTACCCTTATCCTCCTCCTCCTCTGTTCCTCTGGTGATGTAGAGGTGAATCCAGGCCCTGCAGTACCTAGCTCCACTCCTATTCCCCAGGCGCTCTCTTTTGATGACTTCAGTAACCGTAATAGCCTTGGCTTCATGCATGTTAACATTAGAAGCCTCCTCCCTAAGTATGTTTTGTTCACTGCTTTAGCACACTCTGCCAACCCGGATGTTTTAGCCATGTCTGAATCCTGGCTTAGAAAGACCACCAAAAATTCTGACATTTTCATCCCCAACTACAAGATTTTCAGACAAGATAGAACGGCCAAAGGGGGCGGTGTTGCAATCTATTGCAAAGATTGCCTGCAGAGTTCTGTTTTACTATCCAGGTCTGTTCCCAAACAATTTGAACTTCTACTTTTAAAAATCCACCTCTCTAAAAACAAGTCTCTCACCGTTGCCGCCTGCTATAGACCACCCTCTGCCCCCAGCTGTGCTCTGGACACCATATGTGAACTGATTGCCCCCCATCTATCTTCAGAGCTCGTGCTGCTAGGATACCTAAATTTTAACATGCTTAACACCCCAGCCAGCCTACAATCTAAGCTTGATGCCCTCAATCTCACACAAATTATCAATGAACCTACCAGGTACCACCCCAATTCCGTAAACACGGGGTACCCTCATAGATATCATCCTAACAAACTTGCCCTCCAAATACACCTCTGCTGTTTTCAACCAAGATCTCAGCGATCACTGCCTCATTGCCTGCATCCGTAATGGGTCAGCGGTCAAACGACCTCCACTCATCACTGTCAAACGCTCCCTGAAACACTTCAGCGAGCAGGCCTTTCTAATCGACCTGGCCGAGGTATCCTGGAAGGATATTGATCTCATCCCGTCAGTAGAGGATGCTTGGACATTTTTTAAAAATGCCTTCCTCACCATCTTGAATAAGCATGCCCCATTCAAGAAATTTAGAACCAGGAACAGATATAGCCCTTGGTTCTCTCCTGACCTGACTGCCCTTAACCAACAGAAAAACATCCTATGGCATTCTGCATTAGCATCGAACAGCCCCCGTGATATGCAACTTTTCAGGGAAGCTAGAAACCAGTATACACAGGCAGTTAGAAAAGCCAAGGCTAAATTTTTCAAGCGGAAATTTGCTTCCTGCAACACAAATTCAAAAAAGTTCTGGGACACTGTAAAGTCCATGGAGAATAAGAACACCTCCTCCCAGCTTCCAACTGCTCTGAAGATAGGAAACACTGTCACCTCCGACAAATCCACTATAATTGAGAATTTCAATAAGCATTTTTCTACGGCTGGCCATGCTTTCCACCTGGCTACCCCTACCCCGGACAACAGCACTGCCCTCCCCTCTGCTACTCGCCCAAGCCTTCCCCATTTCTCTTTCTCCCAAATACAGTCAGCTGATGTTCTAAAAGAGCTGCAAAATCTGGACCCTTACAAATCAGCCGGGCTAGATAATCTGGACCCTTTCTTTCTAAAACTATCTGCTGAAATTGTTGCCACCCCTATTACTAGCCTTTTCAACCTCTCTTTCGTGTCGTCTGAGATTCCCAAAGATTGGAAAGCAGCTGCGGTTATCCCCCTCTTCAAAGGGGGGGACACTCTTGACCCTAACAGCTACAGACCTATATCTATCCTACCCTGCCTTTCTAAGGTCTTCGAAAGCCAAGTCAACAAACAGATTACCGACCATTTCGAATCCCACCATACCTTCTCCGCTATGCAATCTGGTTTCAGAGCTGGTCATGGGTGCACCTCAGCCACGCTCAAGGTCATAAACGATATCTTAACCGCCATCGATAGGAAACAATACTGTGCAGCCGTATTCATTGACCTGGCCAAGGCTTTTGACTCTGTCAATCACCACATCCTCATCGGCAGACTCGACAGCCTTGGTTTCTCTAATGATTGCCTCACCTGGTTCACCAACTACTTCTCTGATCGAGTTCAGTGTGTCAAATCGGAGGGTCTGTTGTCCGGGCCTCTGGCAGTCTCCATGGGGGTGCCACAGGGTTCAATTCTTGGACCGACTCTCTTCTCTGTATACATCAATGATGTCGCTCTTGCTGCTGGTGATTCTCTGATCCACCTCTATGCAGACGACACTATTCTGTATACTTCTGGCCCTTCTTTTGACACTGTGTTAACAACCCTCCAGGCGAGCTTCAATGCCATACAACTCTCCTTCCATGGCCTCCAATTGCTCTTAAATACAAGTAAAACTAAATTTATGCTCTTCAACCGATCGCTGCCTGCACCTGCCCGCCTGTCCAACACCACTACTCTGGACGGCTCTGACTTAGAATATGTGGACAACTACAAATACCTAGGTGTCTGGTTAGACTGTAAACTCTCCTTCCAGACTCACATCAAGCATCTCCAATCCAAAGTTAAATCTAGAATTGGCTTCCTATTACGCAACAAAGCATCCTTCACTCATGCTGCCAAACATACCCTTGTAAAACTGACCATCCTACCAATCCTCGACTTCGGTGATGTCATTTACAAAATAGCCTCCAAAACCCTACTCAATAAATTGGATGCAGTCTATCACAGTGCCGTCCGTTTTGTCACCAAAGCCCCATATACTACCCACCACTGCGACCTGTACACTCTCGTTGGCTGGCCCTCGCTTCATACTCGTCGCCAAACCCACTGGTTCCAGGTCATCTACAAGACCCTGCTAGGTAAAGTCCCCCCTTATCTCAGCTCGCTGGTCACCATAGCAACACCTAACTGTAGCACGCGCTCCAGCAGGTTTATCTCTCTGGTCACCCCCAAAACCAATTCTTCCTTTGGCCGCCTCTCCTTCCAGTTCTTTGCTGCCAATGACTGGAACGAACTACAAAAATCTCTGAAACTGGAAACACTTATCTCCCTCACTAGCTTTAAGCACCAGCTGTCAGAGCAGCTCATAGATTACTGCACCTGTACATAGCCCATCTATAATTTAGCCCAAACAACTACCTCTTTACCTACTGTATTTATATATTTATTTTGCTCCTTTGCACCCCATTATTTCTTTCTCTACTTTGCGCTTTCTTCCACTGCAAACCAACCATTCCAGTGTTTTTAGTTTTTATTTTACTTGCTGTGTTGTATTTACTTCGCCATCATGGCCTTTTTATATTTTTATTTATTTATACATATATTTGTTTGCCTTCACCTCCCTTATCTCACCTCACTTGCTCACATTGTATATAGACTTATTTTTTTTCACTGTATCATTGACTATATGTTTGTTTTACTCCATGTGTAACTATGTGTTGTTGTATGTGTCGAACTGCTCTGCTTTATCTTGGCCAGGTCGCAATTGTAAATGAGAACGTGTTCTCAATTTGCCTACCTGGTTAAATAAAGGTTAAATAAATAAATAAATAAATAAATAAATAAAATACATGGTAGTGGATAATTTAAAGTGTTCCAGTGCTGCCATTCTCTTAGTGTTTTAACCTTTATTTAACTAGGCAAGTCAGTTAAGAACAAATTCTTATTTACAATGACGGCCAACAAATACACTAGGTTGCATTAAGAGGGAAGGAGGGGCTGGCTTTAGAAGCCTTGTAATGCTACTAACTGTGTTCCCTATGTATTTAGCCAAAGGTCAGTTCTTAATCCTTTGACATTTTGGTGACATGAAATTCAGTGTTTTTATGACTTTTCAAACAACAAGAGAACCAAGCAGCAGTGTCCCTAGTGGACAATTAACCAGGTTTAAGGATTACTCATTCATTTTCCTTCTGGATTATGCCCCAATGACCTCTGTGTTCCCACTTCAATAATCTGTTTTTGACATTCTTCTTCCCTGACGTTTCTATGGATTATGTGTTCACTGAACACGTACTGAGCTACTCTGTGGACACTGACAAACACAGTTTGTACACAGTAGCTCAGAAGTACAGCGATCAGCTCTATGATGGATGCAACTGCTGGATGCAAAGTAAATGTATTATTGATGGCGAGTCACTTCCAACCAAGCCTGCAGAAATGATCAAACAGCCAAGTGAATTCCCCAATATCCTCACAGACTCTGTTTAGCCTACCACCAGCTTTGGAGTGCTCAGAAGTAGTCAAGTAACATCAACAGTGTATTACACTTGTCAAGTTGGTATAAAGGGATCGGGAGACAGGCGCAGGAATGCGTCATATTGTAACGGCAGCCTTCCTTCTCTTCAAGAGAAGAGGAGGTGTAGCAGGGATCGGACCACCACGCAGCGTAGCCAGTGCTCAACATGTTTAATTAAACGATAAACAGAGAACACTTACAAATACAAAATAACAAAAAGTGGCAAACCGATACAGTCCTAGCTGGTGCAGAGAAAACACAGAGACAGGAAACAACCACCCACAAACCCCTACACAAAACAAGCCACCTATATATGATTCCCACCAGAGACGACACAAAACACCTGCCTCTGATTGGGAACCATATTAGGCCAAACACAGAAACAGACAAACTAGACCCACAACATAGAATGCCCACCCAGCTCACGTCCTGACCAACACTAAAACACACAAGAACTATGGTCAGAACGTGACAAATATCTATATTTTTTTCACCCAAATTACAGCGTGCCGTGTAAAGGCACAGGGACGAAGACCAGACAAACACGTAGACAAAACACAGGGTTGAAACCCAAACAAAAGAGGGAGGAGAACCTCGAATAAATAACACAAGCGCACAATGATTATCACACGGGACGAGACCCATAATCATCTGCGCAATCCACAAGGGCACGAAAGCCCAAACACACAGCACAGGTACTCACATGACCAACGGACATAGTAACAATAATCGACAGCCCAATGGAAACCAAAGGGCACATTTTTACAAATACAATCAGTGGGAATGGGGATCAGGTGTCCGCAATGACACAGTTCCGGAGGGATCCGTGACAACAGTCCAGTAGTGTTGGGCCTAATGTGGGTAAAACAGAGATCTGCTGAAGCACAGACCAGCGCCTGTATTCATAAAGGGAGTCAGAGGGTATCTAGGACCAGGTCCAAGTAATCATATTCATTAAGATCTAAAAGGCTAAACTGATCCTAAATCAGCACTGCTACTGTGAGAAGATTTATGAATACGGCCAGTTCTGTATATACTCTCTACCCTGTTGTCATTGCTGATTATGTGATGACCTCTTCCTAAACAGGTGGAGATGGTGACTTAAATACCACAGTGCCCACCTAAGATCTTCCTAAACAGGTTAATGGAGATTACACAGCAAACTACAGTGACATCTACTATGCGAGTCATACTCAATCACTAAATTGCATAATTCTCACGCGTACTGATCCACTGACTAACACTGTTAACAATAACTAACACCGTGTTAACACTGACTAACACTGTTAACAATGACTAACACCGTGTTAACACTGACTAACACTGTTAACACTGACTAACACCGTGTTAACACTGACTAACACTGTTAACAATGACTAACACCGTGTTAACACTGACTAACACTGTTAACACTGACTAACACCGTGTTAACACTGACTAACACTGTTAACAATGACTAACACCGTGTTAACACTGACTAACACTGTTAACAATGACTAACACCGTGTTAACACTGACTAACACTGTTAACAATGACTAACACCGTGTTAACACTGACTAACACCGTGTTAACACTGACTAACACCGTGTTAACACTGACTAACACTGTTAACAATCACTAACACCGTGTTAACACTGACTAACACCGTGTTAACACTGACTAACACTGTTAACAATGACTAACACCGTGTTAACACTAACTAACACTGTTAACAATCACTAACACCGTGTTAACACTGACTAACACCGTGTTAACACTGACTAACACCGTGTTAACACTGACTAACACTGTTAACAATGACTAACACCGTGTTAACACTGACTAACACTGTTAACAATGACTAACACCGTGTTAACACTGACTAACACTGTTAACAATGACTAACACCGTGTTAACACTGACTAACACTGCAAATCAAAAGTGAAACAACCCAAATATGAAACAGATTAGTATCATCTCTGGGTGCACTTTGTTACTACAGTGGACATTACAACAGCTCATGTTACACAGCTGTCTAACGGGAGATCAGATGGTGGTCATGTTCAGTAGTAGGGTACACCATAACACGTTCCGCAATGGAAAACAAAAATGGATGTTTCTTATTGGACAAGTCCTCATAGTCCCTCCCTGTTTTCTTCCATTTGGGGCCTAATGAACTTGACCCTGGCTGGTGTAACTGTGCCACAGCCCAGAATCAGGACTGGGTTAGGGTTTATAATCACAGAAAACATCTCTACAGAGAGGACTTGGTGTACAGAGCACAAACCACTCGTCATTTTTGCTGGAACATTGACTGTAGGTTAAAGAGCACATCTGTTCATGTAGTAATTGAGTTCGTCCTGGAAGTCTCTACAGAATAGGGTGAAACATCTACTTGAGAGTGACAGTCATTGAGATGGGTGAATGTAGTTCATGTATTTTTATCTGAGTAATGCACCACCAGAGTTGCCATGTGTCTTTGTGAAACAAGATCACAGACACATTAACTGTCTCTCATGTCCAATGGGTGTGCATGGTGTGTTTTAAACCTAATTGGTCTTGTCAGAGAGACAAGAGAGACTTTCCTAGAAATATTGGCAGGCTGAATATTCAGTATTCAATGTTCTTAGTTTAAATGATAGAATTGTGGAATTAATTGAAGACAATGCCAGAATGTGCTGAGAAACAAGAAGAAACTGACATTTATCAATTGAGTTGATGCTGTAGGCCTAGGACATTATTATTTAATCATGATTGAAGAAATCCTTTCGTCCGTCTGTCCATCTACCTGTCTGTCTGTACATCTGCCTATTCCCAGATGAAAATCTTTTGTGCAATATTTCACTTTCAGATAGAGATACTTTGGGAGAGACTCTTGTTCCCATGGCAACGCTGTATAAATTGATCAACTTGAGGCCTCACAAGTGGAAACGGGGCCGGCCCTAGCTTTTTGGGGGCCCTAAGCGAGACTTGCCCCCATCTTGCCGGTTAAACATTTTAGCAGCCCCCTTCTTGGCGACAGAGAGAAAACATTTGCCATTTTGAAGTTGATTTCCTTCAATCTTACACATTTTTCCATGGGGCGTTGTAACGGTCGTCGGATGAAGAAGGATCGGACCAAAGCGCAGCGTGGTTTCCTGCAATTCTACACATTTTGCCATGAAATGAGGCATTCTCAGTATGGGTAGGCCTGTTATGTTGATATGTGTTGCTCACTGCATACATTTTTACTAAACAGTATGTTCTGAATAACATGTAGTATGATTAGTACACAGTATGTCGTTTTAGTAAGTAGTAGGTGAGACAGAAGCTTTTTTGGGGGGGTTGGGGACCCGCTAGAGGCCTCAGGGCACTAAGCGGATGCTTGTTGCTTATTGGCTGGTCCAGCACTAGCTGGAAACACAAACGCATGCCTTTAGGCCAGACAGTCTTCTGGTAGAAATGAGTCAGAGGATTCTAGCTGCTCCAGGTCTCCTTTCACCTGCGTCCATTCTATTAATAGATATAAGAGAGTTTGCCAGCGTTAACATGCTGTTTAATGTCTGCTTGGTTAATCATTGCTGTGTGTATGTGTGTTCCTGCATCCTCCAATAAACCCCACTCAGACCTAGCTTAGGTGTCATTTAAAACAAGAGGGCAACTGTTTACATGTTACCCTGAAGTTCACCACGGTTCATCAACTCTAAACTCACATTTATAGCAGGTCCACAAAAATAACATTTATAAAAAGTGATACATTAGAACATTGTAGGGCCATTTTGTTTGTACAGTGCATTCATTATTGATTGATGGACACATGGTACTACTAACAGAAGTCCAATGAGTAGGTCAAGTATGCCATAATGGGTGGACTGGCTGCTATTTTGAGTGTCGTCATAGCAGTAAAGATTCTATTTCGATGGTACTACTACAGCCTGTTATTCAGTCATTGGGTTTAGAGCAGTGGCTTAGCACAGTTTTGCAGCCCCCCCCCCAAGGTGTGAGTAAGTTCCCCTCCCCAAAACCATAGAGAAATATGTCCACTTATATAGGTAATCTCGTCCTATTTTACATATTTTGCCATGAGGCTGGGACTTTTAGTTTGCTGTTTTAGAGTTAATTCCCTGCTATTATACACATTTTGCAATGTGGCTGAGAGAAAAGGTTGCAGTTTTACAGATAACTTTCTGTAATTAGTAATGTGTTCACAGGGATACAGTAGTTGTCAGAGGAATACAACATGCTTCATATCCCTTAGAACAGGACTGCAAGACTCTTGGTTTTCATCTGGATGGCTGCAGCATGCTTCACATCCCTTAGAACAGGACTGCAAGACTCTTGGTTTTCATCTGGATGGCTGCAGCATGCTTCACATCCCTTAGAACAGGACTGCAAGACTCTTGGTTTTCATCTGGATGGCTGCAGCATGCTTCACATCCCTTAGAACAGGACTGCAAGACTCTTGGTTTTCATCTGGATGGCTGCAACATGCTTCACATCCCTTAGAACAGGACTGCAAGACTCTTGGTTTTCATCTGGATGGCTGCAGCATGCTTCACATCCCTTAGAACAGGACTGCAAGACTCTTGGTTTTCATCTGGATGGCTGCAGCATGCTTCACATCCCTTAGAACAGGACTGCAAGACTCTTGGTTTTCATCTGGATGGCTGCAGCATGCTTCACATCCCTTAGAACAGGACTGCAAGACTCTTGGTTTTCATCTGGATGGCTGCAGCATGCTTCACATCCCATAGAACAGGACTGCAAGACTCTTGGTTTTCATCTGGATGGCTGCAACATGCTTCACATCCCTTAGAACAGGACTGCAAGACTCTTGGTTTTCATCTGGATGGCTGCAGCATGCTTCACATCCCTTAGAACAGGACTGCAAGACTCTTGGTTTTCATCTGGATGGCTGCAACATGCTTCACATCCCTTAGAACAGGACTGCAAGACTCTTGGTTTTCATCTGGATGGCTGCAACATGCTTCACATCCCTTAGAACAGGACTGCAAGACTCTTGGTTTTCATCTGGATGGCTGCAGCATGCTTCACATCCCTTAGAACAGGACTGCAAGACTCTTGGTTTTCATCTGGATGGCTGCAGCATGCTTCACATCCCATAGAACAGGACTGCAAGACTCTTGGTTTTCATCTGGATGGCTGCAGCATGCTTCACATCCCTTAGAACAGGACTGCAAGACTCTTGGTTTTCATCTGGATGGCTGCAGCATGCTTCACATCCCATAGAACAGGACTGCAAGACTCTTGGTTTTCATCTGGATGGCTGCAACATGCTTCATATCCCTTAGAACAGGACTGCAAGACTCTTGGTTTTCATCTGGATGGCTGCAGCATGCTTCACATCCCTTAGAACAGGACTGCAAGACTCTTGGTTTCCATCTGGATGGCTGCAGCAGAGGAACGGGTGAGTTGTTAGAGCGAATAAAATGCCATTTTTCTTTCATTACCACTCTGAGAAAATAATTTATTACATTCCCTCTTGTGCACGATGTAAGAACCATGTGCAAGAACAGAAGCTACCTTCAGAAAGGTACATTGGATCATTCATGACATCACTGTGCTTTGTAATCTGTCAGATTTGATCATCTAGAATGGGGAGGTGGAGTACAGAAGAAAAGGTTGACTTTGACCAAAGACCCTGTATACACTGAAGATGGCAGGTGCATTTCACTTTGACTACAATTTCCAGCAATTGCAGGTAGACTTTTTTTGAATGGATGACAGTTCCATTTTAGTCGTTTAGCAGACGCTCTTATCCAGAGGAGTGAGTGCATACATTTCATACTTTTTTCATACTAGTCAGCGCTTCACTCTAATATTGTTCCTCTGTTGTTGAGACGGTGCTTAGAACCAGGGTGGTGTTCACTAGGGCTCACAATGGAAATTGTTATAAAACGCTTTGCAACTGAAAACAAAAATGAGCATTTCTCATTGGACAAATCCAGGTAGTGTGTACCCGAAGTCAGACAGTTTGCTTCTTTTTGGTGCCTAAAAAACATGACCCAAGTCCAGAGCCAATCGGCCTGTTCTGTAGAAAAAAGCTTTTAATCAACCGATTGATCTATGCAACTGGTGCTTGTATTCATATTCGCTTGTATTTCGATTCCCATGGCCTCTGCCTGATAGTAACCTGATCTCATCCATGTACCATCAAGGTTTAACCATTTTAATCCACTCAGCGAGATGACGCTGCATGCACAAAGTGAACAGAATACAGAATTCATTTCCACAACAACAAACAGTGTTGAAGCGTAAGGCTAAAGTACTTTGCTGGTTTGGTCCCTCGTTCTAACAGGGTGAAGGGTACCGTGCACATGCGAAGATACCTTGTGTGACTGTGTGAGAGCAATGTCTTGCATCTCACTCATCTCAACGTCTGCGGTGCTGCTCGTTGAATGTCTTCTCGCTGAGTCAACCTTTAAAGAAGGAGCGGCTGTACTTAGACGACAGCGTATTATCCATAAGCTTTAGCCAGATCCATATTCTTATCGACTTGATTTTCCTTCATCTGGAAGTTATGCAATGTCATTTAGCTCACCAGGCTTGAGTTTTGATAATGATCCCTATAGCATCTGGCTATAAGCCTCTTTTAGATCATAAGTATGTAAGCCATTAGAACGTCTGCAGAGTTGAAAGTACTGCTGGAGAACAGTACCTCACTTTCTCTCTCTCTCCCCACCCTCTGTTATCACTCTCTCTCTCCCCACCCTCTGTTATCACTCTCTCTCTCCCCCACCCTCTGTTATCACTGTCTCTCTCCCCCACCCTCTGTTATCACTGTCTCTCTCCCCCACCCTCTGTTATCACTGTCTCTCTCCCAAACCTCTGTTATCACTCTTTCTCTCCCCACCCTCTGTTATGACTCTCTCTCTCCCCCACCCTCTGTTATCACTCTCTCTCTCCCCACCCTCTGTTATCACTCTCTCTCTCCCCGCCCTCTGTTATCACTCTCTCTCTCCCCACCCTCCGTTATCACTGTCTCTCCCCCACCCTCTGTTATCTCTCTCTCTCTCCCCGCCCTCTGTTATCACTCTTTCCCTCCCCACCCTCTGTTATCACTGTCTCTCCCCCACCCTCTGTTATCACTCTCTCTCTCCCCACCCTCTGTTATCACTCTCTCTCTCCACCCTCTGTTATCACTCTCTCTCTCCACCCTCTGTTATCACTCTGTCTCTCCCCCACCCTCTGGTATCACTGTCTCTCCCCCACCCTCTGTTATCACTCTCTCTCTCCCCACCCTCTGTTATCACTGTCTCTCCCAAACCTCTGTTATCACTCTTTCTCTCCCCACCTTCTGTTATCACTCTCTCTCTCCCCCACCCTCTGTTATCACTCTCTCTCTCCCCACCCTCTGTTATCACTCTCTCTCTCCCCGCCCTCTGTTATCACTCTCTCTCTCCCCGCCCTCTGTTATCACTGTCTCTCCCCCCACCCTCCGTTATCACTGTCTCTCCCCCACCCTCTGTTATCTCTCTCTCTCTCCCCGCCCTCTGTTATCACTCTTTCCCTCCCCACCCTCTGTTATCACTGTCTCTCCCCCACCCTCTGTTATCACTCTTTCTCTCCCCACCCTCTGTTATCACTCTCTCTCTCCACCCTCTGTTATCACTCTCTCTCTCCACCCTCTGTTATCACTCTCTCTCTCCCCCACCCTCTGTTATCACTGTCTCTCTCCCCCACCCTCTGTTATCACTGTCTCTCTCCCCCACCCTCTGTTATCACTGTCTCTCTCCCAAACCTCTGTTATCACTCTTTCTCTCCCCACCCTCTGTTATGACTCTCTCTCTCCCCCACCCTCTGTTATCACTCTCTCTCTCCCCACCCTCTGTTATCACTCTCTCTCTCCCCGCCCTCTGTTATCACTCTCTCTCTCCCCACCCTCCGTTATCACTGTCTCTCCCCCACCCTCTGTTATCTCTCTCTCTCTCCCCGCCCTCTGTTATCACTCTTTCCCTCCCCACCCTCTGTTATCACTGTCTCTCCCCCACCCTCTGTTATCACTCTCTCTCTCCCCACCCTCTGTTATCACTCTCTCTCTCCACCCTCTGTTATCACTCTCTCTCTACACCCTCTGTTATCACTCTGTCTCTCCCCCACCCTCTGGTATCACTGTCTCTCCCCCACCCTCTGTTATCACTCTCTCTCTCCCCACCCTCTGTTATCACTGTCTCTCCCAAACCTCTGTTATCACTCTTTCTCTCCCCACCTTCTGTTATCACTCTCTCTCTCCCCCACCCTCTGTTATCACTCTCTCTCTCCCCACCCTCTGTTATCACTCTCTCTCTCCCCGCCCTCTGTTATCACTCTCTCTCTCCCCGCCCTCTGTTATCACTGTCTCTCCCCCCACCCTCCGTTATCACTGTCTCTCCCCCACCCTCTGTTATCTCTCTCTCTCTCCCCGCCCTCTGTTATCACTCTTTCCCTCCCCACCCTCTGTTATCACTGTCTCTCCCCCACCCTCTGTTATCACTCTTTCTCTCCCCACCCTCTGTTATCACTCTCTCTCTCCACCCTCTGTTATCACTCTCTCTCTCCACCCTCTGTTATCACTCTGTCTCTCCCCCACCCTCTGGTATCACTGTCTCTCCCCCACCCTCTGTTATCACTCTCTCTCTCCCCACCCTCTGTTATCACTGTCTCTCTCCCCACCCTCTGTTATCACTCTCTCTCTCCCCACCCTCTGTTATCACTCTCTCTCTCCCCACCCTCTGTTATCACTCTTTCTCTCCCCACCTTCTGTTATCACTCTCTCTCTCCCCACCCTCTGTTATCACTCTCTCTCTCCCCGCCCTCTGTTATCACTCTCTCTCTCCCCGCCCTCTGTTATCACTGTCTCTCCCCCACCCTCTGTTATCTCTCTCTCTCTCCCCACCCTCTGTTATCACTCTTTCTCTCCCCACCCTCTGTTATCACTGTCTCTCCCCCACCCTCTGTTATCACTCTTTCTCTCCCCACCCTCTGTTATCACTCTCTCTCTCCACCCTCTGTTATCACTCTCTCTCTCCCCACCCTCTTGTATCACTGTCTCTCCCCCACCCTCTGCTATCACTTTCTCTCTCCCCACCCTCTGTTATCACTCTCTCTCCCAAACCTCTGTTATCACTCTTTCTCTCCCCACCCTCTGTTATCACTCTCTCTCTCCCCCACCCTCTGTTATCACTCTCTCTCTCCCCACCCTCTGTTATCCCTCTCTCTCTCCCCGCCCTCTGTTATGACTCTCTCTCTCCCCACCCTCTGTTATCACTGTCTCTCCCCCACCCTATGTAATCTCTCTCTCTCTCCCCCCGCACTCTGTTATCACTCTTTCTCTCCCCACCCTCTGTTATCACTGTCTCTCCTACACCCTCTGTTATCAATCTTTCTCTCCCCACCCTCTGTTATCACTCTCTCTCTCCCCACCCTCTGGTATCACTGTCTCTCCCCCACCCTCTGTTATCACTGTCTCTCCCCCACCCTCTGTTATCACTCTCTCTCTCCCCACCCTCTGTTATCACTGTCTCTCTCCCCACCCTCTGTTATCACTCTCTCTCTCCCCACCCTCTGTTATCACTGTCTCTCCCCCACCCTCTGTTATCACTGTCTCTCCCCCACCCTCTGTTATCACTCTCTCTCTCCCCACCCTCTGTTATCACTCTCTCTATCCCCACCCTCTGTTATCACTCTCTCTCTCCCCACCCTCTGTTATCACTGTCTCTCTCCCCACCCTCTGCTATCACTGTCTCTCCCCCACCCTCTGTTATAACTCTCTCTCCCGCCCTCTGTTATCACTGTCTCTCCCCCACCCTCTGTTATCACTCTCTCTCCACACCCTCTGTTATCACTGGCGCTCCCCCACCCTCTGTTATCACTCTCTCTCTCCCCACCCTCTGTTATCACTGTCTCTCTCCCCACCCTCTGTTATCACTGTCTCTCCCCCACACTCTGTTATCACTCTCTCTCCCGCCCTCTGTTATCACTGTCTCTCCCCCACCCTCTGTTATCACTCTCTCTCCGCACCCTCTGTTATCACTGTCTCTCCCCACCCTCTGTTATCACTGTCTCTCCCCCACCCTCTGTTATCACTCTTTCACTCCCCACCCTCTGTTATCACTCTCTCTCCGCACCCTCTGTTATCACTGTCTCTCCCCACCCTCTGTTATCACTGTCTCTCTCCCCACCCTCTGTTATCACTGTCTCTCCCCCACCCTCTGTTATCACTGTCTCTCCCCCACCCTCTGTTATCACTGTCTCTCCCCCACCCTCTGTTATCACTCTCTCTCCGCACCCTCTGTTATCACTGTCTCTCCCCACCCTCTGTTATCACTGTCTCTCTCCACCCTCTGTTATCACTCTTTCTCTCCCCACCCTCTGTTATCACTGTCTCTCCTACACCCTCTGTTATCACTCTTTCTCTCCCCACCCTCTGTTATCACTCTCTCTCTCCCCACCCTCTGGTATCACTGTCTCTCCCCCACCCTCTGTTATCACTGTCTCTCCCCCACCCTCTGTTATCTCTCTCTCTCTCCCCGCCCTCTGTTATCATTCTTTCTCTCCCCACCCTCTTATCACTGTCTCTCCTACACCCTCTGTTATCACTCTTTCTCTCCCCACCCTCTGTTATCACTCTCTCTCTCCCCACCCTCTGTTATCACTCTCTCTCTCCCCACTCTCTGGTATCACTGTCTCTCCCCCACCCTCTGGTATCACTGTCTCTCCCCCACCCTCTGTTATCACTATCTCTCTCCCCACCCTCTGTTATCACTCTCTCTCTCCCCACCCTCTGTTATCACTGTCTCTCTCCCCACCCTCTGTTATCACTGTCTCTCTCCCCACCCTCTGTTATCACTGTCTCTCTCCCCACCCTCTGTTATCACTGTCTCTCCCCCACCCTCTGTTATCACTCTCTCTCCCGCCCTCTGTTATCACTGTCTCTCCCCCACCCTCTGTTATCACTCTCTCTCCGCACCCTCTGTTATCACTGTCAATCCCCCAACCTCTGTTATCACTCTCTCTCTCCCCACCCTCTGTTATCACTGTCTCTCCCCCACAATCTGTTATCACTGTTTCTCCCCCACTATCTGTTATCACTCTCTCTCTCCCCACCCTCTGTTATCACTGTCTCTCCCCCACAATCTGTTATCACTGTCTCTCCCCCACCCTCTGTTATCACTATTTCTCTCCCCACCCTCTGTTATCACTCTCTCTCCCCATCCTCTGTTATCACTCTCTCTCTCCCCACCCTCTGTTATCACTGTCTCTCTCCCCCACCCTCTGTTATCACTCTCTCTCTCCCCATCCTCTGTTATCACTGTCTCTCCCCACACTCTGTTATCACTCTCTCTCTCCCCACCCTCTGTTATCACTGTTTCTCTCCCCACCCTCTGTTATCACTCTCTCTCTCCCTACCCTCTGTTATCACTGTCTCTCTCCCCCACCCTCTGTTATCACTCTCTCTCTCTCCACCCTCTGTTATCACTGTCTCTCCCCACCCTCTGTTATCACTCTCTCTCTCCCCACCCTCTGTTATCACTCTCTCTCTCCCCACCCTCTGTTATCACTCTCTCTCCCCTCCCTCTGTTATCACTCTCTCTACCCTCCCTCTGTTATCACTCTCTCTCTCCCCACCCTCTGTTATCACTCTCTCTCTCCCCACCCTCTGTTATCACTCTCTCTCCCCACCCTCTGTTATCACTCTCTCTCTCCCCACCCTCTGTTATCACTGTCTCTCCCCCACCCTCTGTTATCACTCTCTCTCTCCCCGCCCTCTGTTATCACTCTCTCTCTCCCCGCCCTCTGTTATCACTCTCTCTCTCCCCACCCTCTGTTATCACTGTCTCTCCCCCACAATCTGTTATCACTGTCTCTCCCCCACCCTCTGTTATCACTCTCTCTCCGCACCCTCTGTTATCACTGTCTCTCCCCCAACCTCTGTTATCACTCTCTCTCTCCCCACCCTCTGTTATCACTGTCTCTCCCCCACAATCTGTTATCACTGTTTCTCCCCCACTATCTGTTATCACTCTCTCTCTCCCCACCCTCTGTTATCACTGTCTCTCCCCCACAATCTGTTATCACTGTCTCTCTCCCCCACCCTCTGTTATCACTCTCTCTCCCCACCCTCTGTTATCACTCTCTCTCCCCATCCTCTGTTATCACTCTCTCTCTCCCCACCCTCTGTTATCACTGTCTCTCCCCCACCCTCTTATCACTCTCTCTCTCCCCATCCTCTGTTATCACTGTCTCTCCCCACCCTCTGTTATCACTCTCTCTCTCCCCACCCACTGTTATCACTGTCTCTCTCCCCCACCCTCTGTTATCACTGTCTCTCTCCCAAACCTCTGTTATCACTCTTTCTCTCCCCACCCTCTGTTATGACTCTCTCTCTCCCCCACCCTCTGTTATCACTCTCTCTCTCCCCACCCTCTGTTATCACTCTCTCTCTCCCCGCCCTCTGTTATCACTCTCTCTCTCCCCATCCTCTGTTATCACTGTCTCTCCCCACACTCTGTTATCACTCTCTCTCTCCCCACCCTCTGTTATCACTGTTTCTCTCCCCACCCTCTGTTATCACTCTCTCTCTCCCTACCCTCTGTTATCACTGTCTCTCTCCCCCACCCTCTGTTATCACTCTCTCTCTCTCCACCCTCTGTTATCACTGTCTCTCCCCACCCTCTGTTATCACTCTCTCTCTCCCCACCCTCTGTTATCACTCTCTCTCTCCCCACCCTCTGTTATCACTCTCTCTCCCCTCCCTCTGTTATCACTCTCTCTACCCTCCCTCTGTTATCACTCTCTCTCTCCCCACCCTCTGTTATCACTCTCTCTCTCCCCACCCTCTGTTATCACTCTCTCTCCCCACCCTCTGTTATCACTCTCTCTCTCCCCACCCTCTGTTATCACTGTCTCTCCCCCACCCTCTGTTATCACTCTCTCTCTCCCCGCCCTCTGTTATCACTCTCTCTCTCCCCGCCCTCTGTTATCACTCTCTCTCTCCCCACCCTCTGTTATCACTGTCTCTCCCCCACAATCTGTTATCACTGTCTCTCCCCCACCCTCTGTTATCACTCTCTCTCCGCACCCTCTGTTATCACTGTCTCTCCCCCAACCTCTGTTATCACTCTCTCTCTCCCCACCCTCTGTTATCACTGTCTCTCCCCCACAATCTGTTATCACTGTTTCTCCCCCACTATCTGTTATCACTCTCTCTCTCCCCACCCTCTGTTATCACTGTCTCTCCCCCACAATCTGTTATCACTGTCTCTCTCCCCCACCCTCTGTTATCACTCTCTCTCCCCACCCTCTGTTATCACTCTCTCTCCCCATCCTCTGTTATCACTCTCTCTCTCCCCACCCTCTGTTATCACTGTCTCTCCCCCACCCTCTTATCACTCTCTCTCTCCCCATCCTCTGTTATCACTGTCTCTCCCCACCCTCTGTTATCACTCTCTCTCTCCCCCACCCACTGTTATCACTGTCTCTCTCCCCCACCCTCTGTTATCACTGTCTCTCTCCCAAACCTCTGTTATCACTCTTTCTCTCCCCACCCTCTGTTATGACTCTCTCTCTCCCCCACCCTCTGTTATCACTCTCTCTCTCCCCACCCTCTGTTATCACTCTCTCTCTCCCCGCCCTCTGTTATCACTCTCTCTCTCCCCACCCTCCGTTATCACTGTCTCTCCCCCACCCTCTGTTATCTCTCTCTCTCTCCCCGCCCTCTGTTATCACTCTTTCCCTCCCCACCCTCTGTTATCACTGTCTCTCCCCCACCCTCTGTTATCACTCTCTCTCTCCCCACCCTCTGTTATCACTCTCTCTCTCCACCCTCTGTTATCACTCTCTCTCTCCACCCTCTGTTATCACTCTGTCTCTCCCCCACCCTCTGGTATCACTGTCTCTCCCCCACCCTCTGTTATCACTCTCTCTCTCCCCACCCTCTGTTATCACTGTCTCTCCCAAACCTCTGTTATCACTCTTTCTCTCCCCACCTTCTGTTATCACTCTCTCTCTCCCCCACCCTCTGTTATCACTCTCTCTCTCCCCACCCTCTGTTATCACTCTCTCTCTCCCCGCCCTCTGTTATCACTCTCTCTCTCCCCGCCCTCTGTTATCACTGTCTCTCCCCCCACCCTCCTTTATCACTGTCTCTCCCCCACCCTCTGTTATCTCTCTCTCTCTCCCCGCCCTCTGTTATCAATCTTTCCCTCCCCACCCTCTGTTATCACTGTCTCTCCCCCACCCTCTGTTATCACTCTTTCTCTCCCCACCCTCTGTTATCACTCTCTCTCTCCACCCTCTGTTATCACTCTCTCTCTCCACCCTCTGTTATCACTCTGTCTCTCCCCCACCCTCTGGTATCACTGTCTCTCCCCCACCCTCTGGTATCACTGTCTCTCCCCCACCCTCTGTTATCACTCTCTCTCTCCCCACCCTCTGTTATCACTGTCTCTCCCAAACCTCTGTTATCACTCTTTCTCTCCCCACCTTCTGTTATCACTCTCTCTCTCCCCACCCTCTGTTATCACTCTCTCTCTCCCCGCCCTCTGTTATCACTCTCTCTCTCCCCGCCCTCTGTTATCACTGTCTCTCCCCCACCCTCTGTTATCTCTCTCTCTCTCCCCACCCTCTGTTATCACTCTTTCTCTCCCCACCCTCTGTTATCACTGTCTCTCCCCCACCCTCTGTTATCACTCTTTCTCTCCCCACCCTCTGTTATCACTCTCTCTCTCCACCCTCTGTTATCACTCTCTCTCTCCCCACCCTCTTGTATCACTGTCTCTCCCCCACCCTCTGCTATCACTCTCTCTCTCCCCACCCTCTGTTATCACTCTCTCTCCCAAACCTCTGTCATCACTCTTTCTCTCCCCACCCTCTGTTATCACTCTCTCTCTCCCCCACCCTCTGTTATCACTCTCTCTCTCCCCACCCTCTGTTATCCCTCTCTCTCTCCCCGCCCTCTGTTTTGACTCTCTCTCTCCCCACCCTCTGTTATCACTGTCTCTCCCCCACCCTCTGTAATCTCTCTCTCTCTCCCCCCGCACTCTGTTATCACTCTTTCTCTCCCCACCCTCTGTTATCACTGTCTCTCCTACACCCTCTGTTATCAATCTTTCTCTCCCCACCCTCTGTTATCACTCTCTCTCTCCCCACCCTCTGGTATCACTGTCTCTCCCCCACCCTCTGTTATCACTGTCTCTCCCCACCCTCTGTTATCACTCTCTCTCTCCCCACCCTCTGTTATCACTGTCTCTCTCCCCACCCTCTGTTATCACTCTCTCTCTCCCCACCCTCTGTTATCACTGTCTCTCCCCCACCCTCTGTTATCACTCTCTCTCCCCACCCTCTATTATCACTCTCTCTCCCCACCCTCTGTTATCACTGTCTCTCCCCCACCCTCTGTTATCACTCTCTCTCTCCCCACCCTCTGTTATCACTCTCTCTCTCCCCACCCTCTGTTATCACTCTCTCTCTCCCCACCCTCTGTTATCACTGTCTCTCTCCCCACCCTCTGCTATCACTGTCTCTCCCCCACCCTCTGTTATAACTCTCTCTCCCGCCCTCTGTTATCACTGTCTCTCCCCCACCCTCTGTTATCACTCTCTCTCCACACCCTCTGTTATCACTGGCGCTCCCCCACCCTCTGTTATCACTCTCTCTCTCCCCACCCTCTGTTATCACTGTCTCTCTCCCCACCCTCTGTTATCACTGTCTCTCCCCCACACTCTGTTATCACTCTCTCTCCCGCCCTCTGTTATCACTGTCTCTC
Source organism: Salvelinus fontinalis (assembly GCF_029448725.1). Classification (NCBI taxonomy): domain Eukaryota; kingdom Metazoa; phylum Chordata; class Actinopteri; order Salmoniformes; family Salmonidae; genus Salvelinus; species Salvelinus fontinalis. Next base: position 32,915,676 of record NC_074698.1, on the reverse strand, counting down.
CCCCACCCTCTGTTATCACTCTCTCTCCGCACCCTCTGTTATCACTGTCTCTCCCCACCCTCTGTTATCACTGTCTCTCCCCCACCCTCTGTTATCACTCTTTCACTCCCCACCCTCTGTTATCACTCTCTCTCCGCACCCTCTGTTATCACTGTCTCTCCCCACCCTCTGTTATCACTGTCTCTCTCCCCACCCTCTGTTATCACTGTCTCTCCCCCACCCTCTGTTATCACTGTCTCTCCCCCACCCTCTGTTATCACTGTCTCTCCCCCACCCTCTGTTATCACTCTCTCTCCGCACCCTCTGTTATCACTGTCTCTCCCCACCCTCTGTTATCACTGTCTCTCTCCACCCTCTGTTATCACTCTTTCTCTCCCCACCCTCTGTTATCACTGTCTCTCCTACACCCTCTGTTATCACTCTTTCTCTCCCCACCCTCTGTTATCACTCTCTCTCTCCCCACCCTCTGGTATCACTGTCTCTCCCCCACCCTCTGTTATCACTGTCTCTCCCCCACCCTCTGTTATCTCTCTCTCTCTCCCCGCCCTCTGGTATCACTGTCTCTCCCCCACCCTCTGTTATCACTGTCTCTCCCCCACCCTCTGTTATCTCTCTCTCTCTCCCCGCCCTCTGTTATCATTCTTTCTCTCCCCACCCTCTTATCACTGTCTCTCCTACACCCTCTGTTATCACTCTTTCTCTCCCCACCCTCTGTTATCACTCTCTCTCTCCCCACCCTCTGTTATCACTCTCTCTCTCCCCACTCTCTGGTATCACTGTCTCTCCCCCACCCTCTGGTATCACTGTCTCTCCCCCACCCTCTGGTATCACTGTCTCTCCCCCACCCTCTGTTATCACTATCTCTCTCCCCACCCTCTGTTATCACTCTCTCTCTCCCCACCCTCTGTTATCACTGTCTCTCTCCCCACCCTCTGTTATCACTGTCTCTCTCCCCACCCTCTGTTATCACTGTCTCTCTCCCCACCCTCTGTTATCACTGTCTCTCCCCCACCCTCTGTTATCACTCTCTCTCCCGCCCTCTGTTATCACTGTCTCTCCCCCACCCTCTGTTATCACTCTCTCTCCGCACCCTCTGTTATCACTGTCTCTCCCCCAACCTCTGTTATCACTCTCTCTCTCCCCACCCTCTGTTATCACTGTCTCTCCCCCACAATCTGTTATCACTGTTTCTCCCCCACTATCTGTTATCACTCTCTCTCTCCCCACCCTCTGTTATCACTCTCTCTCTCCCTACCCTCTGTTATCACTGTCTCTCTCCCCCACCCTCTGTTATCACTCTCTCTCTCTCCACCCTCTGTTATCACTGTCTCTCCCCACCCTCTGTTATCACTCTCTCTCTCCCCACCCTCTGTTATCACTCTCTCTCTCCCCACCCTCTGTTATCACTCTCTCTCCCCTCCCTCTGTTATCACTCTCTCTACCCTCCCTCTGTTATCACTCTCTCTCTCCCCACCCTCTGTTATCACTCTCTCTCTCCCCACCCTCTGTTATCACTCTCTCTCCCCACCCTCTGTTATCACTCTCTCTCTCCCCACCCTCTGTTATCACTGTCTCTCCCCCACCCTCTGTTATCACTCTCTCTCTCCCCGCCCTCTGTTATCACTCTCTCTCTCCCCGCCCTCTGTTATCACTCTCTCTCTCCCCACCCTCTGTTATCACTGTCTCTCCCCCACAATCTGTTATCACTGTCTCTCCCCCACCCTCTGTTATCACTCTCTCTCCGCACCCTCTGTTATCACTGTCTCTCCCCCAACCTCTGTTATCACTCTCTCTCTCCCCACCCTCTGTTATCACTGTCTCTCCCCCACAATCTGTTATCACTGTTTCTCCCCCACTATCTGTTATCACTCTCTCTCTCCCCACCCTCTGTTATCACTGTCTCTCCCCCACAATCTGTTATCACTGTCTTTCCCCCACCCTCTGTTATCACTATTTCTCTCCCCACCCTTTGTTATCACTCTCTCTCTCCCCACCCTCTGTTATCACTGTCTCTCTCCCCCACCCTCTGTTATCACTCTCTCTCCCCACCCTCTGTTATCACTCTCTCTCCCCATCCTCTGTTATCACTCTCTCTCTCCCCACCCTCTGTTATCACTGTCTCTCCCCCACCCTCTTATCACTCTCTCTCTCCCCATCCTCTGTTATCACTGTCTCTCCCCACCCTCTGTTATCACTCTCTCTCTCCCCACCCTCTGTTATCACTGTTTCTCTCCCCCACCCTCTGTTATCACTCTCTCTCTCCACCCTCTGTTATCACTCTCTATCTCCCCACCCTCTGTTATCACTCTCTCTCCCCACCCTCTGTTATCACTGTCTCTCCCCACCATCTGTTATCACTCTTTCTCTCCCCACCCTCTGTTATCACTCTCTCTCCCCTCCCTCTGTTATCACTCTCTCTCTCCCCACCCTCTGTTATCACTCTCTCTCTCCCCATCCTCTGTTATCACTCTCTCTCCCCACCCTCTGTTATCACTCTCTCTCTCCCCACCCTCTGTTATCACTGTCTCTCCCCCACCCTCTGTTATCACTCTCTCTCCCCACCCCCTGTTATCACTCTCTCTCTCCCCACCCTCTGTTATCACTCTCTCTCTCCCCATCCTCTGTTATCACTCTCTCTCCCCACCCTCTGTTATCACTTTCTCTCTCCCCACCCTCTGTTATCACTGTCTCTCCCCACCCTCTGTTATCACTCTCTCTCTCCCCACCCTCTGTTATCACTGTCTCTCTCCCCCACCCTCTGTTATCACTCTCTCTCTCTCTCCACCCTCTATCACTCTCTATCTCCCCACCCTCTGTTATCACTCTCTCTCTCCCCACCCTCTGTTATCACTGTCTCTCCCCACCCTCTGTTATCACTCTCTCTCCCCTCCCTCTGTTATCACTCTCTCTCTCCCCACCCTCTGTTATCACTCTCTCTCTCCCCATCCTCTGTTATCACTCTCTCTCCCCACCCTCTGTTATCACTCTCTCTCTCCCCACCCTCTGTTATCACTGTCTCTCCCCCACCCTCTGTTATCACTCTCTCTCTCCCCGCCCTCTGTTATCACTCTCTCTCTCCCCACCCTCTGTTATCACTCTCTCTCTCCCCACCCTCTGTTATCACTCTCTCTCCCCACCCCCTGTTATCACTCTCTCTCTCCCCACCCTCTGTTATCACTCTCTCTCTCCCCATCCTCTGTTATCACTCTCTCTCCCCACCCTCTGTTATCACTCTCTCTATCCCCACCCTCTGTTATCACTGTCTCTCCCCCACCCTCTGTTATCACTCTCTCTCTCCCCGCCCTCTGTTATCACTCTCTCTCCCCACCCTCTGTTATCACTCTCTCTCCCCACCCTCTGTTATCACTCTCTCTCTCCCCACCCTCTGTTATCACTCTCTCTCTCCCCACCCTCTGTTATCACTCTCTCTCCCCACCCCCTGTTATCACTCTCTCTCTCCCCACCCTCTGTTATCACTCTCTCTCTCCCCATCCTCTGTTATCACTCTCTCTCCCCACCCTCTGTTATCACTCTCTCTCTCCCCACCCTCTGTTATCACTGTCTCTCCCCCACCCTCTGTTATCACTCTCTCTCTCCCCGCCCTCTGTTATCACTCTCTCTCCCCACCCTCTGTTATCACTCTCTCTCTCCCCACCCTCTGTTATCACTGTCTCTCCCCCACCCTCTGTTATCACTCTCTCTCTCCCCACCCTCTGTTATCACTAATCACAAACTAGTTAAGGTATAATCACACACTAGTTATGATATAATCACACACTAGGTATGATATAATCACACTAGTTAAGGTGTAATCACACACTGGTTATGATATAATCACACACTAGTTAACATATAATCACATACTAGTTAAGGTGTAATCACACACTAGTTATGATATAATCACACACTAGTTATGGTATAATCACATACTAGTTATGGTATAATCACACACTAGTTATGATATAATCACACACTAGTTATGATATAATCACACACTAGTTATGATATAATCACACACTAGTTATGATATAATCACACACTAGTTATGATATAATCACACACTAGTTATGATATAATCACACACTAGTTATGATATAATCACACACTAGTTATGATATAATCACACACTAGTTAACATATAATCACACACTACTTATGATATAATCACACACTAGTTATGATATAATCACACACTAGTTAACATATAATCACACACTGGCTATGATATAATCACACACTAGTTATGATATAATTACACACTAGTTAAGGTATAATCACACACTAGTTAAGGTATAATATCAAACTAGTTCAATTATAATCAAATAATAGTTATGATATAATCACACACTAGTTATGGTATAATCACACACTAGTTATGGTATAATCACACACTAGTTAAGGTATAATATCAAACTAGTTCAATTATAATCATATAATAGTTATGATATAATCACACACTAGTTATGGTATAATCACACACTAGTTATGGTATAATCACACACTAGTTAAGGTATAATATCAAACTAGTTCAATTATAATCAAATAATACTTATGGTATAATCACACACTAGTTATGATATAATCACACACTAGTTATGATATAATCACACACTAGTTATGATATAATTACACACTAGTTATGATATAATCACACACTTAAGGTGTAATCACACACTAGTTATGATATAATCACACACTAGTTATGAAATAATCACACACTAGTTATGGTATAATCACACACTAGTTAAGGTATAATATCAAACTAGTTCAATTATAATCAAATACTAGTTATGATATAATCACACACTAGTTATGATATAATCACACACTAGTTATGATATAATCACACACTTAAGGTGTAATCACACACTAGTTATGATATAATCACACACTAGTTAAGGTATAATATCAAACTAGTTCAATTATAATCAAATAATAGTTATGGTATAATCACACACTAGTCATGGTATAATCGCACACTAGTTATGGTATAATCGCACACTAGTTATGGTATAATCACACACTAGTTAAGGTATAATCACACACTAGTTAAGGTATAATCACACACTAGTTATGGTATAATCACACACTAGTTAAGGTATAATCACACACTAGTTAAGGTATAATCACACACTAGTTAAGGTATAATCACACACTAGTTAAGGTATAATCACACACTGGCTATGATATAATCACACACTAGTTATGATATAATTACACACTAGTTAAGATATAATCACACACTAGTTAAGGTATAATATCAAACTAGTTCAATTATAATCAAATAATAGTTATGATATAATCACACACTAGTTATGGTATAATCACACACTAGTTAAGGTATAATCACACACTAGTTAAGGTATAATCACACACTAGTTAAGGTATAATCACACACTAGTTAAGGTATAATCACACACTGGCTATGATATAATCACACACTAGTTATGATATAATTACACACTAGTTAAGATATAATCACACACTAGTTAAGGTATAATATCAAACTAGTTCAATTATAATCAAATAATAGTTATGATATAATCACACACTAGTTAAGGTATAATCACACACTAGTTAAGGTATAATCACACACTAATTAAGGTATAATCACACACTAGTTAAGGTATAATCACACACTAGTTAAGGTATAATCACACACTAGTTAAGGTATAATCACACACTAGTTAAGGTATAATCACACACTAGTTAAGGTATAATCACACACTAGTTAAGGTATAATCACACACTAGTTAAGGTATAATCACACACTAGTTAAGGTATAATCACACACTAGTTAAGGTATAATCACACACTAGTTAAGGTATAATCACACACTAGTTAAGGTATAATCACACACTAGTTAAGGTATAATCACACACTGGCTATGATATAATCACACACTAGTTATGATATAATTACACACTAGTTAAGATATAATCACACACTAGTTAAGGTATAATATCAAACTAGTTCAATTATAATCAAATAATAGTTATGATATAATCACACACTAGTTATGGTATAATCACACACTAGTTAAGGTATAATCACACACTAGTTAAGGTATAATCACACACTAGTTAAGGTATAATCACACACTAGTTAAGGTATAATCACACACTGGCTATGATATAATCACACACTAGTTATGATATAATTACACACTAGTTAAGATATAATCACACACTAGTTAAGGTATAATATCAAACTAGTTCAATTATAATCAAATAATAGTTATGATATAATCACACACTAGTTAAGGTATAATCACACACTAGTTAAGGTATAATCACACACTAGTTAAGGTATAATCACACACTAGTTAAGGTATAATCACACACTAGTTAAGGTATAATCACACACTAGTTAAGGTATAATCACACACTAGTTAAGGTATAATCACACACTAGTTAAGGTATAATCACACACTAGTTAAGGTATAATCACACACTAGTTAAGGTATAATCACACACTAGTTAAGGTATAATCACACACTAGTTAAGGTATAATCACACACTAGTTATGGTATAATCACACACTAGTTAAGGTATAATCACACACTAGTTAAGGTATAATCACACACTAGTTAAGGTATAATCACACACTAGTTAAGGTATAATCACACACTAGTTAAGGTATAATCACACACTAGTTAAGGTATAATCACACACTAGTTATGGTATAATCACACACTAGTTAAGGTATAATCACACACTAGTTAAGGTATAATCACACACTAGTTAAGGTATAATCACACACTAGTTAAGGTATAATCACACACTAGTTAAGGTATAATCACACACTAGTTATGGTATAATCACACACTAGTTAAGGTATAATCACACACTAGTTAAGGTATAATCACACACTAGTTAAGGTATAATCACACACTAGTTAAGGTATAATCACACACTAGTTAAGGTATAATCACACACTAGTTAAGGTATAATCACACACTAGTTAAGGTATAATCACACACTAGTTAAGGTATAATCACACACTAGTTAAGGTATAATCACACACTAGTTAAGGTATAATCACACACTAGTTAAGGTATAATCACACACTAGTTATGGTATAATCACACACTAGTTAAGGTATAATCACACACTAGTTAAGGTATAATCACACACTAGTTAAGGTATAATCACACACTAGTTATGGTATAATCACACACTAGTTAAGGTATAATCACACACTAGTTAAGGTATAATCACACACTAGTTAAGGTATAATCACACACTAGTTAAGGTATAATCACACACTAGTTAAGGTATAATCACACACTAGTTAAGGTATAATCACACACTAGTTATGGTATAATCACACACTAGTTAAGGTATAATCACACACTAGTTAAGGTATAATCACACACTAGTTAAGGTATAATCACACACTAGTTAAGGTATAATCACACACTAGTTAAGGTATAATCACACACTAGTTATGGTATAATCACACACTAGTTAAGGTATAATCACACACTAGTTAAGGTATAATCACACACTAGTTAAGGTATAATCACACACTAGTTAAGGTATAATCACACACTAGTTAAGGTATAATCACACACTAGTTAAGGTATAATCACACACTAGTTAAGGTATAATCACACACTAGTTATGGTATAATCACACACTAGTTAAGGTATAATCACACACTAGTTAAGGTATAATCACACACTAGTTAAGGTATAATCACACACTAGTTATGGTATAATCACACACTAGTTAAGGTATAATCACACACTAGTTAAGGTATAATCACACACTAGTTAAGGTATAATCACACACTAGTTAAGGTATAATCACACACTAGTTAAGGTATAATCACACACTAGTTAAGGTATAATCACACACTAGTTATGGTATAATCACACACTAGTTAAGGTATAATCACACACTAGTTAAGGTATAATCACACACTAGTTAAGGTATAATCACACACTAGTTAAGGTATAATCACACACTAGTTAAGGTATAATCACACACTAGTTATGGTATAATCACACACTAGTTAAGGTATAATCACACACTAGTTAAGGTATAATCACACACTAGTTAAGGTATAATCACACACTAGTTAAGGTATAATCACACACTAGTTAAGGTATAATCACACACTAGTTAAGGTATAATCACACACTAGTTAAGGTATAATCACACACTAGTTAAGGTATAATCACACACTAGTTAAGGTATAATCACACACTAGTTATGGTATAATCACACACTAGTTAAGGTATAATCACACACTAGTTAAGGTATAATCACACACTAGTTAAGGTATAATCACACACTAGTTAAGGTATAATCACACACTAGTTAAGGTATAATCACACACTAGTTAAGGTATAATCACACACTAGTTATGGTATAATCACACACTAGTTAAGGTATAATCACACACTAGTTAAGGTATAATCACACACTAGTTAAGGTATAATCACACACTAGTTAAGGTATAATCACACACTAGTTAAGGTATAATCACACACTAGTTAAGGTATAATCACACACTAGTTATGGTATAATCACACACTAGTTAAGGTATAATCACACACTAGTTAAGGTATAATCACACACTAGTTAAGGTATAATCACACACTAGTTAAGGTATAATCACACACTAGTTAAGGTATAATCACACACTAGTTATGGTATAATCACACACTAGTTAAGGTATAATCACACACTAGTTAAGGTATAATCACACACTAGTTAAGGTATAATCACACACTAGTTAAGGTATAATCACACACTAGTTAAGGTATAATCACACACTAGTTAAGGTATAATCACACACTAGTTAAGGTATAATCACACACTAGTTAAGGTATAATCACACACTAGTTAAGGTATAATCACACACTAGTTAAGGTATAATCACACACTAGTTAAGGTATAATCACACACTAGTTATGGTATAATCACACACTAGTTAAGGTATAATCACACACTAGTTAAGGTATAATCACACACTAGTTAAGGTATAATCACACACTAGTTATGGTATAATCACACACTAGTTAAGGTATAATCACACACTAGTTAAGGTATAATCACACACTAGTTAAGGTATAATCACACACTAGTTAAGGTATAATCACACACTAGTTAAGGTATAATCACACACTAGTTAAGGTATAATCACACACTAGTTATGGTATAATCACACACTAGTTAAGGTATAATCACACACTAGTTAAGGTATAATCACACACTAGTTAAGGTATAATCACACACTAGTTAAGGTATAATCACACACTAGTTAAGGTATAATCACACACTAGTTATGGTATAATCACACACTAGTTAAGGTATAATCACACACTAGTTAAGGTATAATCACACACTAGTTAAGGTATAATCACACACTAGTTAAGGTATAATCACACACTAGTTAAGGTATAATCACACACTAGTTAAGGTATAATCACACACTAGTTAAGGTATAATCACACACTAGTTAAGGTATAATCACACACTAGTTAAGGTATAATCACACACTAGTTATGGTATAATCACACACTAGTTAAGGTATAATCACACACTAGTTAAGGTATAATCACACACTAGTTAAGGTATAATCACACACTAGTTAAGGTATAATCACACACTAGTTAAGGTATAATCACACACTAGTTAAGGTATAATCACACACTAGTTATGATATAATCACACACTAGTTAAGGTATAATCACACACTAGTTAAGGTATAATCACACACTAGTTAAGGTATAATCACACACTAGTTAAGGTATAATCACACACTAGTTAAGGTATAATCACACACTAGTTAAGGTATAATCACACACTAGTTAAGGTATAATCACACACTAGTTAAGGTATAATCACACACTAGTTAAGGTATAATCACACACTAGTTAAGGTATAATCACACACTAGTTAAGGTATAATCACACACTAGTTAAGGTATAATCACACACTAGTTAAGGTATAATCACACACTAGTTAAGGTATAATCACACACTAGTTAAGGTATAATCACACACTAGTTAAGGTATAATCACACACTAGTTAAGGTATAATCACACACTAGTTAAGGTATAATCACACACTAGTTAAGGTATAATCACACACTAGTTAAGGTATAATCACACACTAGTTAAGGTATAATCACACACTAGTTAAGGTATAATCACACACTAGTTAAGGTATAATCACACACTAGTTAAGGTATAATCACACACTAGTTAAGGTATAATCACACACTAGTTAAGGTATAATCACACACTAGTTAAGGTATAATCACACACTAGTTAAGGTATAATCACACACTAGTTAAGGTATAATCACACACTAGTTAAGGTATAATCACACACTAGTTAAGGTATAATCACACACTAGTTAAGGTATAATCACACACTAGTTAAGGTATAATCACACACTAGTTAAGGTATAATCACACACTAGTTAAGGTATAATCACACACTAGTTAAGGTATAATCACACACTAGTTAAGGTATAATCACACACTAGTTAAGGTATAATCACACACTAGTTAAGGTATAATCACACACTAGTTAAGGTATAATCACACACTAGTTAAGGTATAATCACACACTAGTTAAGGTATAATCACACACTAGTTAAGGTATAATCACACACTAGTTAAGGTATAATCACACACTAGTTATGGTATAATCACACACTAGTTAAGGTATAATCACACACTAGTTAAGGTATAATCACACACTAGTTAAGGTATAATCACACACTAGTTAAGGTATAATCACACACTAGTTATGGTATAATCACACACTAGTTAAGGTATAATCACACACTAGTTTAATGAATCCATTTTAAGCCCCCAGTATAAGAGTATCTGCTAAATGTAAAGGCCACCTTAACATTTTTATTTGACCTTTATGTAACTAGGCAAGTCAGTTAAGAACACATTCTTATTTTCAATGTCAGCCTAGGAACAGTGGGTTAACTGCCTGTTCAGGGGCAGAATGACAGATTTGTACCTTGGGGATTTGAACTTTCAACCTTTCGGTTACAAGTCCAACAGCTCTAACCACTAAGCTACCCTGCCACCCCTACAAAATGACCTTGTAGGATAAAACCACACCTGAATCAAGTGTGTTTCTCATGTCACATTATTATGTCTGACTTGGTCTATGCTGCTTGTGTGTGTGTGTGTGTGTGTGCGGCTCTAATCAGACTCATGTCCCAGACTCAAGATGTGAGAACCCTGTTGAAATTTGGTGATGTTTCAAAGCATACTGCTTGGATTCCATTGTTATGTTTCGTGCCACCAAGATGACATTGATGCAATATCAACTGAACAATTTGAGGCCGAGATCAGATTTTCTCTGGAGGATGAAGGATCTTTCATGCAAAATAAGACAATGTGTTCAGAATGTATTATCCTAACCTTTATACATCTTTATCTGAGATGGAAGATATGTTACGTCATCCAATTCAACCGGTTAAGACGTATGATACTATACATCCTCTAACTCATATGATATTGTACGATCGCTATTCCATTCATAATGTAACCAAACATAATAGATCATACTAAATGAAGAGAACAGATGAATGTACCAAATCCTATGAATTGCCCTGAGACCAGGTTGACACTGGAGATATAAATAGAAATGGGCATGTCTAACCCTGGAAGGCTGCTAGTCTAGGGAAATGGACCAACCTTTCCTCTAGACAGCATCACTGCTGCAATGAGGGATGTTGGGTAACATATTTTAACATTTAGCATTAGGGTGAAGTTGTCCTTAGACACTAATCTTGGGTCAGTTTAGCATTTTCCCCACTACTGGTTCAGGCTAGGATTGAGGGAGGGGAACCTGGTCCTAGATCTGTATCTAGGGGAAACTTCACCCTGGAGCAAATTTACTTACTTGGATCCACTAATGAAAATCCCAGGGTTCAGGCTTTGACATATTGATCCCGTTAAGGGTTAAGCTACAGGTTTTTATCATATCTTGATTGTCAACTCAAAACTGCCTTAAATGGGCGATCTGTGATTGAATCATTGCCTATTCCTGTTTGTTTGGTGATTTTGCTTAAGTTCATGTTACTTAACAATTGCTCAGCCTTGTCAAAAGAAAACTTGAACAAAGAAAAGCTGGGATTTGCCCGTTCCATCCCCAGCATACCTGCCAATACAACCTCAAGTTTCAAGTTGTATTAGTCGTATGCACAGGACACACATGGTATTCAGCATCCAACGAAATGCTTACTTTCAGGTTCCTTCTCGACAATGCAACACCAATAACAAATAATAATATATAAAAATAGGAACATGAAGGAAATGGCTCAGTAGAATAGAATACACATTTTAGCAGGAGTATAATAGAGAAACTACATGAAGCAGTATCTGTAGAGTACTCAGGAAATGACCTCTCAGCCCAGTGCTATGTGTGAACACAATTTCCTGGAATGTGTCCTTTGGATTAAGTTAATTCCTGCTGAGAAGCCCATCTTCCCGTCGTCCACTGTAATTTTCTGCTCTTTGTGAGAAAAACTTTAGCTTTGGTTGGCTGAGATCCAACAGCTAACAGTAGCCTGTAATAACATACAGCACTGGCTACAAATGGATCATGCTCACTCTAATGAGGATCTGTCACTCATATCACGTCCATCTGGGCCCGTAGTCATTTACGGTAGCGTCCCAGAGTAGAAGGGTTGATCTAGGATCCGTTTTGCCTTTTATATTACAATGAATAAACAGGGGAGACTCGGCTATAGATCAGGACTGCTACTCTGAGATGCACAACACATCTGTTATGGCCAGATAAGGTGGACGGACAAGTGGTCACAGACAGACAGTTCTCTGCATGACCAAAAAACAAATATCCGTTTCTCGGAATGCCGCAGGTGTGATAGAGTCCATCGTGATCCATTCCCAGAGGATGTTAGCTTAGCTTTTCCAGAATAGAACATGCCCCTGGGCAGTATTATCAGAGCCCTGGCAGTCTGGCTTGAAGACGTGGCGATGGCTGTGAGGGTACGTTTCCATGGCGACAGTCTGTTCATCTGATAAAGGGGGATTTTAATTGCTGGGCTCCATGGCCCTCCTCCTTCTTCCTGGCGTCCATGGCATCCTCCTTCCTGCTGGGGTCCATGACGCTCCTGCTTCCTGTTGGGGTCCATGGCATCCTCCTTCCTGTTGTGGTCCATGGCCCTCCTGCTTCCTGTTGTGGTCCATGGCATCCTCCTTCCTGTTGTGGTCCATGGCCCTCCTGCTTCCTGTTGTGGTCCATGGCATCCTCCTTCCTGTTGTGGTCCATAGCATCCTCCTTCCTGCTGGGGTCCATGGCCCTCCTCCTGCTTCCTGTTGTGGTCCATGGCCCTCCTCCTGCTTCCTGTTGTGGTCCATGGCCCTCCTCCTGCTTCCTGTTGTGGTCCATGGCATCCTCCTTCCTGCTGGGGTCCATGGCCCTCCTCCTTCTTCCTGGCGTCCATGGCATCCTCCTTCCTGCTGGGGTCCATGGCATCCTCCTTCCTGCTGGGGTCCATGGCCCTCCTGCTTCCTGTTGTGGTCCATGGCATCCTCCTTCCTGCTGGGGTCCATGGCCCTCCTTCTTCCTGGGGTCCATGGCATCCTCCTTCCTGTTGTGGTCCATGGCATCCTCCTTCCTGCTGGGGTCCATGGCCCTTCTCCTTCCTGGCGTCCATGGCCCTCCTGCTTCCTGTTGTGGTCCATGGCATCCTCCTTCCTGTTGTGGTCCATGGCATCCTCCTTCCTACTGGGGTCCATGGCCCTCCTGCTTCTTCCTGTCGTCCATAGCCCTCCTGCTTCCTGTTGTGGTCCATGACATCCTCCTTCCTGTTGTGGTCCATGGCATCCTCCTTCCTGCTGGGGTCCATGGCCCTCCTGCTTCTTCCTGGCGTCCATGGCCCTCCTGCTTCCTGTTGTGGTCCATGGCATCCTCCTTCCTGTTGTGGTCCATGGCCCTCCTGCTTCCTGTTGTGGTCCATGGCCCTCCTGCTTCCTGTTGTGGTCCATGGCCCTCCTGCTTCCTGTTGTGGTCCATGGCCCTCCTGCTTCCTGTTGTGGTCCATGGCCCTCCTGCTTCCTGTTGTGGTCCATGGCATCCTCCTTCCTGCTGGGGTCCATGGCCCTCCTCCTTCTTCCTGGGGTCCATGGCATCCTCCTTCCTGTTGTGGTCCATGGCATCCTCCTTCCTGCTGGGGTCCATGGCCCTCCTCCTTCCTGGCGTCCATGGTCCTCCTGCTTCCTGTTGTGGTCCATGGCATCCTCCTTCCTGTTGTGGTCCATGGCATCCTCCTTCCTGCTGGGGTCCATGGCCCTCCTGCTTCTTCCTGGCGTCCATAGCCCTCCTGCTTCCTGTTGTGGTCCATGGCATCCTCCTTCCTGTTGTGGTCCATGGCATCCTCCTTCCTGCTGGGGTCCATGGCCCTCCTGCTTCCTGTTGTGGTCCATGGCCCTCCTGCTTCCTGCTGGGGTCCATGGCCCTCCTCCTTCTTCCTGGGGTCCATGGCATCCTCCTTCCTGTTGTGGTCCATGGCATCCTCCTTCCTGCTGGGGTCCATGGCCCTCCTCCTTCCTGGCGTCCATAGCCCTCCTGCTTCCTGTTGTGGTCCATGGCATCCTCCTTCCTGTTGTGGTCCATGGCATCCTCCTTCCTGCTGGGGTCCATGGCCCTTCTGCTTCTTCCTGGCGTCCATGGCCCTCCTGCTTCCTGTTGTGGTCCATGGCATCCTCCTTCCTGGGGTCCATGGCCCTCCTCCTTCCTGTTGTCGTCCATGGCCCTCCTGCTTCCTGTTGTGGTCCATGGCATCCTCCTTCCTGGGGTCCATGGCCCTCCTCCTTCCTGGGGTCCATGGCCCTCCTCCTTCCTGGGGTCCATGGCCCTCCTCCTTCCTGTTGTGGTCCAGGGCCCTCCTGCTTCCTGTTGTGGTCCATGGCCCTCCTGCTTCCTGTTGTGGTCCATGGCCCTCCTGCTTCCTGTTGTGGTCCATGGCCCTCCTGCTTCCTGTTGTGGTCCATGGCCCTCCTGCTTCCTGTTGTGGTCCATGGCCCTCCTGCTTCCTGTTGTGGTCCATGGCCCTCCTGCTTCCTGTTGTGGTCCATGGCATCCTCCTTTGATCCATTTTGCTGTGGTGTGCAGTAATGAATACATCCCTGTTGTGGGCTTTGTGGATAAATGACTGATATTTCAACAATTAGCTCACTGTACTGGAGGCCATTAGAATACAGTCTGTCTAGGAGGGTAATTGCTTGTGAACTTTTAGAAATGAATGGTAATAATGTATTGTGTCATTTTGGAGTCACTTTTATTGTAACTAAGAGTAGATTACTTTCTAAACACTTCAAAATGAATGTGGATGCTACCATGATTATGGATAATCCTGAATTATTTGTGAATAATGATGAGTGAGAAAGTTACAGACACACAAATATAGCATACTGTATATCACATATCAAAAATTACTGCACACAACAATTTCATAGGCAGTTATCATTGGTCATGCAGTACCATAATAGTGCTATTTCATAGCCAGCCAACATTGATAATGCAATTGTGGCGGCAGGTAGCCTAGTGGTTAGAGCGCTGGGCCAGTAATCAAAAGGTTGCTAGATCGAATCCCTGAGCTGACAAGGTAAAACTGTGGCGACTGCCCCTCAACAAGGCAGTTAACCCATTGTTTCTAGGCCGTCATTGTAAATAAGAATTTGTTCTTAACTGACTTGCCTAGTTTAATGAAAAAATGTGGCAGCTAATTGCTGCCCCGCCTGGCTCCCATTCTGGTGGATGGGTACAGACGCCATATTAGAACTGCCTATCCATAACTCAGCAGGATTTTTTTCAATCTCAGCAGCACTTATTTCAATCTCAGCAGCACTTGTTTCAATCTCAGCAGGACATGTTTCAATCTCAGAAGGACTTGTTTCAATCTCAGAAGGACTTGTTTCAATCTCAGAAGGAGTTCCTCAATTTCAGCAGGACTTGTTTCAATCTCAGCAGGACTTGTTTCAATCTCAACAGGACTTGTTTCAATCTCAACAGGACTTGTTTAAATCTCAGCAGGACTTCCTCAATCTCAGCAGGACTTGTTTCAATCTCAACAGGACTTGTTTAAATCTCAGCAGGACTTGTTTAAATCTCAGCAGGACTTGTTTAAATCTCAGCAGGACTTCCTCAATTTCAGCAGGACTTGTTTCAATCTCAACAGGACTTGTTTAAATCTCAGCAGGACTTGTTTAAATCTCAGCAGGACTTGTTTAAATCTCAGCAGGACTTGTTTCAATCTCAGCAGGGCATGTTTCAATCTCAGCAGGACGTCCTCAATCTCAGCAGGACTTGTTTAAATCTCAGCAGGACATGTTTCACTCTCATCAAGACTTCCTCAATCTCATCAGGACTTGTTTCAATCTCAGCAGGACTTGTTTCAATCTCACAATCTCAGCAGGACTTGTTTCAATCTCATGGGGACTGCCTCAGTTTCAGCAGGACTTGTTTCAATCTCAGTAGGACTTGTTTCAATGCCAACAGGACCGCCTAAATCTCGGCAGGACTTGTTTCAATCTCGGCAGGACTTGTTTCAATCTCGGCAGGACTTGTTTCAATCTCGGCAGGACTTGTTTCAATCTCAGCAGGACTTGTTTCAATCTCAGCAGGACTTGTTTCAATCTAAGCAGGACTTGTTTCAATCTAAGCAGGACTTGTTTCAATCTAAGCAGGACTTGTTCCAATCTCATCAGGACTTCTTTCAATCTCAGCAGGATTTGTTTCAATCTCAGAAGAACTTGTTACAATCTGAGGATGTCCTAACATGGACACTGGTTGGTTCTAATAAGAGAAACCAAATCCACATATATCACTATCTGGCTCATCATGCCATCCCACATGGCATGATGACCAATATGACTCCCTGATCTGATAAATGATGTACTGATTAGCAGGGCTAGGAGGGAGACGGGGAAGGTTAGACAGGGGGGGAAAAAAGGGAGAGATGGAGGGGGAGAGAGAGAGGTAGAGAAAGAAGGGGGGCAGAGACAGCGAGGGAGAGATAAAGGGAGAGAGGAAGAGACTAAGGGCGCTTTCCTCTGCCCAGCTGTTGCTGACCCAGGCCAGATCTTACAACGCCTGGACAGGCATTTTACAGCTAACCACATCATATATTATAGCAATCTGTCAGTCGATGATACAGTCGGTGACGTGGCACACAACCACAGCAACATCTGAGCAGGGGAACGCGACATAAGGCTGCGTGTAACTGGGCAGCTCAAATCTGATCTATTGGCAAAATAACTGATCTGATTTGTGTGTCACTAGCTAGCCATGGCATAAGGGCTTTATTTATGAGTGTAGTTGAAAAATGAGAGAAGTGAATAGTCACGTCTAGCAACTTGCAGGCGCTGAGGCCCAGCGTGATGTCACAATCACCATTTATGACATTGTTTGGATCTGTGGAGGCTGCTGAGGTGAGAACGGCTCAAAATAATTGCCGGAACGGAGCAAATGGAATGGTCTCAAACACATGGAAACCATGTGTTTGACCCCATTCCACTGATTCCGCTCCAGCCATTACCACCAGCCCGTTCTCCCCAATTAAGGTGCCACCAACCTCCTGTGGTTTGCATGGCTGACCATCTGTGTGCTATCACAGGGGTCACATACACTTATCTGTGGCTTTATCTGTGGCAGGAAGTTCCCATAGAACCCGGTGAGCACCGACGTTGGAAGAGTTTACACATGAAAACGTGAAATTAACCGAATCATTGTCACTGTCTGAATTAATGGTCATGTTTGGATTGTTTCTAGGGTTCATAAAGAGCTATGAATTTGTATTTGATTTATTATATTGTAAGTGCTATGGATTTATTGTTACAGGGAAACTGTTATTTTGTTCGTCTGGACGGCTGATAGTTCAAAGAGGAGTGACACAGAGGTGCGCCTATCATTTAAATTGAGTTGATTAGAATCTGAGTGTGTTGTTCCTC
The DNA here is from genome assembly GCF_029448725.1 of Salvelinus fontinalis. Classification (NCBI taxonomy): domain Eukaryota; kingdom Metazoa; phylum Chordata; class Actinopteri; order Salmoniformes; family Salmonidae; genus Salvelinus; species Salvelinus fontinalis. The sequence goes on along the minus strand of NC_074698.1, from coordinate 32,897,712 downwards.
TCTATTGTTTTTTTTAGCCAAAGTGCAAATACATGTTGTCGGTGAGTTTCTGTTTGAATTTGTATAAAAGGACTGGGAATTTGTTCACACTTTGAGAACTTGTTAGCAAGCTCCAGTTTTTTCTCATAGATATTATTCTGAACTGAAGACGTGTGTAACCACCGAGTAGTCTGTATTGTATCATGTATTTCAAATTAAATCACATTTTATTGGTCACATACACGTGATTAGCAGATCTTATTGCAGGTGTAGCGAAATGCTTGTGCTTCTAGCTCTGAAAGTGCAGTAATATCTAAACAAGTAATTACACAACATATACCCAATACACACACATCTATGTAGGAATGAATTAAGAATATATACATATGGATGAGCGATGTCAGAGCGGTGTGGACTAAGATACCGTAGAATAGTATACAGTATATACATATGAGATGAGTAATACAAGACATGTATTTCATGTACACTGTAATTGTTTGAGTGTTTATTCTTACATGACTAATACATTCTATTAGCTGAATTTAGTAAATGCATTCCTCAGTATATAGAGTTATTCTTTGATTGACTGTATAGTACATTTAGTAGGTCTATTGATAGTTGTTATATACACTATACACATAGCACGTGCTTGAGTACCACCTTGACATCCCTCAATAAATTAATGCTAGAACATTGGTCACTAGGATTAGCTATTTGTATCTAGTCTATTAGTAATTGCAAGTTAAAAACATGTTCATTATAGTCATCCTAAATGGTGGTGAGAGGCTCGCTATCTAGCTATGTCTTCTAGAGACACACAGAGCCTGTGGAATTTATTCACATAATATTGGAGTCAGATTGATAAATGTAGTATATTATTATATTCAACATAATTACCACAGATATGATAATTAAAGTAAATTAATACTACACTCAAAATGATCTTTAAGTGTGTTGTCAAACAGTCCATGGTTCATATCTCTCAGTTTTCTCTGTGCTCTGTGCTGATGTGCACATTTTTTGGTGATTGTATGAACAGTGGTCTAATGAAAAACGTATTAAAATCTAGTTTTTGAGTCTAGTATTCCTTAAAGACCACATGGGTCCTGTGTCGTTGAGTTGGTAGAGCATGGCGCTTGCAATGCTGGAGTTGTGGGTTCGATTCCCACGGGGGACCAGTATGTAAACTCTGTGCACTCACTACTGTACGTCACTTTAGATAAGAGAGTCTGCTAAATGACATGGATGTAAATTGGACATCTTAAAGTGCTGTTGAAGGAAGGACTTTTCTGAGAGACCATCATGTGACCATAGTTTCTCATTATGATCCCTCATTATTTTCTGTAAGGCTTTGAGATGAGAAACGGTCTGTCTTTGTAGATGTGACGCTCCTTCAGACGCAACATGTTCGATGGCATCTCGGTGAGCTAATTGAAAACGCTCATTTGATCCCAGCTGTGGAGTAATTGAGGTGTTTCATCAAGAGAGTGTTTTAATTATCCAAATACATGAAAACAAATCTACAGGCGCTGTTAAAAGGAGTGTTTACATTAAAAACACGTAGGCTGGAGCTGTGCATGAAGATGTACTTCCTTAATTATAATAACAGATGGAACTGAAGTGTCAAATTATCTTTTCAAAAGCAAACTCAACTACTGCTCTGTTTTTAACTGGTAATCAGCTGATATTTTAGCCAATATCAAATCAAATCAAATGTTATTGGTCGCGTACACATATTTAGCAGATGTTATTGTGGGTGTAGCGAAATGCTTGTGTTCCTAGCGCCAACAGTGCAGTGATATCTAACAATACACAACAATACACACACATCTAAAAGTAATTGTCACGACTTCTGCCGAAGTTGGTCCCTCTCCTTGTTTGGGCGGCGTTCGGTGGTCGACATCACCGGCTTTCTAGTCACCACCGATCCATGTTTCATTTTTGTTTTGTTTTGTCTTATTCATGCACACCTGGTTTCCATTCTATTAGTTAATGTTCCTTATTTAACCCTCTGGCTTCCCTCTCTGTTTTGTGCGTTATTGTTTGTCATGTGGGTTCATTCTGTTGTACTCTGGAATATTGTGTTTTTTCCTTGTTGGAACATTACTTATATTTTGAGTAAATTTGGATTTTTACTCATATCGTTGTCCTGCGCCTGACTCCGCATTTTTCCATTCACCAACAACCTCACAGTAATAGAATTCATCATGAGAAGTGAATGTAATATTTTCTCCACATTGCTCCACAGAGGATTCACTGACATTGCATTAAGGACTCATGATACAATAGACCAGAATTCAATTCAAAGAATACTTTCAAGACTTGAGCACCACATATATCTAGCAAAGCATCGATTTTACTTTGCACACGGTGAACATGAACTGGAGACTCTAATATCACATCATAATGAATTGGAAAAGAGATCCTTAAAAGCTTTGCTCTTTTGAACATCATCCTTTACTTTTGACAAACCAGACAGATGGACAACCACAGACTCCAACCAGTCTCTCTCTATCTGGAGGGGCGTTGTCATTCTCTGTACCCGACAGTGACGCTTTGCGCTGGGGTCAGGTTTATTACTGTAGCCGCCCTGTCTCTGGTTCAGCAGCTCTGAGTGCAGCAGAGACGAGTCATGATTCACAGATCTGTGATCTCATCTGAGTGACAGTATGACCAAAGCTGAGCTGGAGGTCAAGTCTGATGAATATGCTAATCAGCAAGCGACTGCCTCCGTCTCAGGCAGAATAGATGAATAATACTTTAGTGCCCCAAAAGTATTATTCACCATTGCTCTCTGAGCTTCAAAAATGCTTCTACACTTGAGATGATTCACTGGAAGCTCGTTATGGTAGTTATGTATGGCTAATGGGAAATCTTCACTTAGTTATGCATTTGACTTAAGTGGAAGTTAGGATTCGTCCCTATGAGATTAGAGGAACTTGTATTCTTCTGATAGAGGAACGTTTAACTTATAGTAGAGGTTCTATTTGTGAATATCAGAAAACCAACCATCAGGCCATTTATTTTGTCTCCATAGGACCATGAGGCTACTTGCCAGTAATTTTTGTCTTTGCCTGTCTGGCCTTTGCCGGCTTGCCTGCACTCACATAATTGCGTTGTGTGAGAAGTCATTATCAGCAAAGGGCACACGGGTCGCAGGATTCAGAGCTTCAGGGGCTGTGAAGAGCTCGTGTGTGTCTGAAGAACTTCTGAGGCTATTGGAAAACGGCAGGGTGCCCCCCTTTCACCTCTGCCGTTTCTCCATGGTGACACACCCCGTACCCTGCACCCTTTCCTAAGGTCCTGGTTTGGGCACATCTAACGGCCATTCCACGCTGCAGGCAGCCAGATCTCTTCTTCTCGTGGCTTTGGTGCTCATCTCTCAGAGCCCAGTAGTACTCTATAATAATCTCTGCTGGGTTGTTTTAGAGTACCATAATCATTAGTAGTCTAGGTGTAAATGTTGTCTGTGGCGCATGTCTGAGAGTTTGTACATGTTCATCCACACAAGCAGACATTTGTCGGCTTTGGCCGAGGTGATAAAAGCAAAAGTCACATGAAAGACAGACAAGGCCTTTGATAAAAGCAGAGAGACTTTCAACAGAAGCTCCACAAAGCCCTTGTGTTGAACGGCGGGTTTGTTAGTATGGTTGAAAGGGTTTTCTTAAGAAATACGGTGCTGGAAGCTTTCAGATGAGAAGTGATCAAAACGGCGTATAGCAAACATTGGCATGCAGCAGAACGGTTGTACTCCTGTATAAATTGTTTGTGTTATGTTGAAGCCCGCCCCCCAAAACAATACAAAAATAAATAATTAACCTCTATCTCTTGCATTGGACAAAATCAAATAAGTTTGGTACTGAAGCCTATTCCAAAATCTCTGTCTCACATACCCAAAATGAAATGTACTTTAAACAAGTTCACGTCTGTGCAAAACATAACAAAACCCTGGCAATGTCAGTCAGACGACTTGAGATGTACTTTCAGCCTCTGCACCTGCACCCACTCAACACCTTGGCCCGGTCGTGGTGGATTCTATTAGAATCCTCTTCTGTTGTTCTGCCAGGCTAATGGCACTGCAGGAGACTTCACTCGAACTCTGAGAGTCTTTACACTGAGACTGTGGAGGAGAAAAGATTTCTTTGCATAACCACTATTAACAACCGTGGAATTGGGCAATCTCCATTTCCAGCAGAGTAGAGCGTCATCTGAAAAGACGGAAGATGCGGGGGCGAGTGTCGCCAATGTACATTTGAATGAGGGGTGTTTAGCTTTCCATCTGAGTGCTGATGGTTCCCTGGCAGCTGGTAGACCAGCTAGAGGAAGACGTTCAAGCAAGGCAAATATTTTTTAGGTTATGTCCAGCTATGAGAGAACACTTGGTTTTCCATTAACGTTCACATCTTCTGTAACACAAATACACACAAATACACAAGCACACAAGCACAGAAGCACTCATGCACACACACACACCAACGAACCACAGCGTCCCTCAGTTCCTTACCCTGGTGTGCATTAATGCCCTTGTCCACTACTGTTCTGTTTGACTCTCTTATGAGCACTTTATATAAGGGTTTTTCACTCATACTGCGGCCCTCTGAACACACGACATGGCATGAAGCGCCTGCCGTTACCTAGCAACCATTGTGTGAGGGAACATGGAAGAGTGGAAGGCATCTGTGAGGGTCCTACTTATCTGGGCAAAGCACCAGTGCGGATCACAGCTCGCTTTCCTCCTAACCAGTGCTTAAAAGCTTAGTTTCCTTCCCAGTCAGATGGATAGTGACTTGATTGAGGAGACTGGTCCTCCATTTTGGGGTTTCCTTTGTCCAGGTGACATGCATTATTTGTCTTATTTCAATCATCAAATGTTCTGTTTGTTTTTGGTTTCACAGATCAGATCAATCTTGTGAAGTAGTGTAAGTTTTGTAATATAGTATGTTGATCCAGAGATTAAATTGATTCCAAGTAGTCCAACTTGAAAGTCAGTTAGATACGAGTGTGCTATGAAATACTGTGTGTAACTACATACAAGGCTGCAGTCTGCACATATAGAAGCTGGTAATCCAGCAGGACTGACTGATCACAAATGACATACATGGGAGTTTGACAACATTGGTTGAAGAGTTACACAAATGCCACATCTACACAAGCAATAAGCTGTTCAGTACCTACACGTATGTAAAGGCACAGGAACAGGTAGCCAAGGGAGGTAAGTACAGCACAGCCTAACCCTAGTCTGGTCCTCGATATAGTTGTGTTGTATAGCCAACTCCTAATGCTGTTTTGCCAAGCAATGATCTCAAGAGTTGACAAGAATGCACAAACAGAACTGGGGCCAGGCTAGGAGTCAGCAAGACAGCACAAACAAATATGGGAATGGCTAGGAGTAAGCAAGACAGCACAAACAAATATGGGAATGGCTAGGAGTTGGCAAGACAGCACATACAGATCTGGAACCAGGCTAGGAGTTGGCAAGACGGCACAAACAGATCTGGAACCAGGCTAGGAGTTGGGAAGACAGCACAAACAGATCTGGAACCAGGCTAGGAGTTGGGAAGACAGCACAAACAGATCTGGAACCAGACTAGGAGTTGGCAATACGGCACAAACAGATCTGGAACCAGGCTAGGAGTTGGCAAGACGGCACAAACAGATGTGGGACCAGGCTAGGAGTTGGGAAGACAGCACAAACAGATCTGGGACCAGGCTATGAGTTGGGAAGACAGCACAAACAGATTTGGGACCAGGCTTTGCCAAATAAAAATATGTTTTTTGTTATTTTCTTTCCTCACGGTTTTTCCCCCAGTTTCCAGTTGGAGCAGTGGAGTGTTGATGGAGCTGGGTCCCCGGGGAGGACATTATGGGTCATATGTCACTAGAGTTTCCATTTAAAGTCTAGCTTGACCTTTGTGAAGACTGTTTTTCCTATCAGCTAGTGAATATTGTTAGTAAGAGTGTGGTAAAATTATTTATAAAAAGACCCAGGCTTTGACGTCCCTGTGAAACAGGCTGTTATTCTCAGAATTAGCAATGTGTGTCAAAGACAATATTATCATCATTAAAGGTCTTTTTTTTTGTATAGTTGTGACCCTGACAGTTCATAGCTGTCCTAAATGGGCTATAGGATCTGTTTTTATGAAGCCTGCAAGGGATGAAATCATCATCATTGATTGAGGGGAAAGCTTGGAGATTCTGACCTTGTCGTCAGTCTCGGCTTATGCTATTGATAAAGGGTCAATGAGTTCAATAGACTATTGAGCTGTGTTTGAATCACAGGAGGTTGGTGGCAACTTAATAGGGGAGGACGGGCTGGTGGTAATGGCTGGAGTGGAATAAGTGGAATGTATCCAACATGGTTTCTATGTGTTTGATGCCATCCCATTAGCACTGTTCCAGACATTATAATGAGCTGTCCTCCCTTCAGCAGCCCCCACTGGTTTGCATATTGTTAGAATGTCTCATACTGCCATCCCATATTAGAGTTCAGAACAGAGAAAAGGTGACAGACACAGTTACTCCAATATATCGTACATCAATTATCCCAATGTTTCCTACAAACTTGTCAAAGACTCCAGCCTCACTAGTCATAGACTGTTCTCTCTGCTACCGCACGGCGAGCGGTACCGGAGAGAGCCAAGTCTAGGTCCAAGAGGCTTCTAAACAGCTTCTATCCCCAAGCCATAAGACTCCTGATCATCTAATCAAATGGCTACCCAGACTATTTGCATTGCCCCCCCCTCTTTTACTCCGCTGCTACTCTCTGTTGTTGTCACTTTAATAGCTCTAACTTCATGTACATACTACCTCAACTAACCGGTGCCCCCGCACAGTGACTCTGTACCGGTACCCCCCTGTATATAGGCTCGATATTGTTATTTTACTGCTGCTCTTTAGTTACTTGTTACTTTTATTTCTTATTCTTATTCGTATTTTTTTTTAAACGGCATTGTTGGTTAGGTACTCGTAAGTAAGCATTTCACTGTAAGTTCTACACCTGTTGTATTCGGCGCATGTGACTAGTAAAATTTGATTTGATTTGAAAATTCCGGGTTTCCAACAATCCTGGTCAGAGGATTCTGGATTTCCTGCTGATTGCTTCCTCTTCCAAACGGGATTTCTGGAAAACCTGGGAATTTTGGCAAAGTCACTGGAATTGTGCAACCCTAATCTTTCCACATTTAGGAAAATGTCAGCAACTGAAATTGCAAACACTGGCTTGAAATGAATGGGGGCTCCCGAGTGGAGCAGCGGTCTAAGGTAATGCATCTCAGAACACACACCCTGGTTCAAATCCAGGCTGTATCACAACTAGCTGTGATTGGGAGTTCCATAGGGTGGTGCACAATTGGCCTAGTGTTGTCCGGGTTTGGCCGGTATAGGCTGTCATTGTAAATAACAATTTGTTCTAAACTGACTTGCCTAGTTAAATCAATTATAGGCAGATTCTTCTCATCCATGGTGTTAGTTTGGGATGTTTGAATTATCATCTACAGCCACTATTTACTAGAGTGATTACATTTGAGCTACAAGTGGCATCCTCCCCTGTTCAAATTGGAACATAGCCTCTCAACCACATGTAATTGATCTTTAATTATCCATATAAATGAGTTAAGGGAAAGGAGGGTGAAAAAGAGAACCACCATGTGGTGGTCTCCAATAGAGGTGCCAGTTTAAATATGTAGGTACAACTGTCCCAGAGACCCGGTAACAGGGCTAATAATGACCAGAAGGAGACAGGGATACAGTCCCCATTTTATTTCCCCACACCAAACAGGCACACAGCAAACTGGAATAGGGGAGCAAACTAGTGGTAGTGTCACGCCTGCTCCCGCTCTTCCCCCCTGGAGGTCGAGGGCGCCAGGCTCCCCAACATTACGCACTCCTGCCACCATCATTACGCACACCTGCCTTCCCCCCGTCAAGCTCATCAGCATATTATTGGACTCACCTGGACTTAATCATCTGTTTATTACCTCCCCAACTCTGTTCCCCGTTGCTGCACTGATTGTCGTTTGTCATTGTGTGTCCGTGTGCTGACGCTGTTTCTGTCTTGCTCTTTGTCTGTTCCTGATTAAAAGTCAAGTCCCCGTAACTGCTTCTCGCCTCCGGCATCGGTCCTTCCAGATAGTGTTAGTGTTGTAGTGGTGTTTGGTCAAAGACACACTAGACACCAGTCAGGGAGTCCAGAAGAAAGATTGTCCATGTGGAAATGGTGCAGATGTGAGTTGAGGTGGAGGACAGAAGTTTCTAGAGGTTGTCTCAACCTGCCTTCCTGGAGACAACTAAAGAGTTCAGGAGCAGACTGGGGTCTCTAACTCCAGACTGGGCCACTGATTGACTGACCGGGTCAGCTGACTCTGTTCCCTGGCAACCTGGTCCTTAACACATAGGTGTGAAGTGCCCTTTTGCAACAGGACTAAAGACTCAGGCTGAGGTCGGAGATTGGTAGCCTACCTCAGCTGTTAGAAGTCACAAAGTTCATCCCAAAGTCCCAGGGCCAGAGAGAGGGTTTGAGAGAGGGTGCTGAGTAGTACTCATGGACAACTGTAAGGGTTTTCTACAGAGGGCCTGTAGCATTTTGCGTCACACCATTCTCCATTTTAACACAAGGGAAGTTTGAGGACAGAGGAATACAAAGTGGTGCTCTCCATCGTTACAGAGCAAATGTCCAGCAATCTGATAACACTTCCTGGGAAATGTTTTGGGATAGATAAGGAGCACACGGTCACACGTAAAATGAACAAAGCAGTGTTGCCCCGGACAAAGCAGGGTTGGGCCAGAGCATCAGTCATTTCCTTGAGAGGTGCAGTGTGAGAAAGATTGATCCAAATGATAGCACAATAACAGTCTGGTTAGTGATCTATCTGCCTGGTCTTCTCCCCCATTGGTTCTGATGGAGATACATTCTGTAGTGTTATAGAGCTGTGAACATGAGACCTATGCAATACAGGCTCCCAATGGAGGTTGTGCAGATCCTGATGCAGAGTAACTGACCAGTGGTCAGAAAATCACCACAGACATGTATTCTAATGGAGTCTGGTTTCCATATGTTTGACGTGTTTGGTAGCGTTCCATTATTTGATTCCGACCATAACATTGAGCCTGTCCTCCTATAGCTCCTCCCACCAGCCCCCATTGGACTTTATGTCTGTGGTGATTTTCTGACCACTGGTCAGTTACTATCTACAGATCTGCTATCTTATAGTGTATTTAAGGTTTAAAAAGGTTTCTAAAGTTTTAATTGACACTTTAAAATGTCAGACATGTATCAACCACTACAGAAATGTACATTAATTATAATCCACGCAATAATTTGCATTTCTCAGTAGCTGCGGGGTCAAATTAAGATCCTACATCTGTATCATAAGGATCTATATGCAGGGCAGAGGCGTTCTGCTGGAAACAAGCAGACATGTGGTCATCATTATTCCAGTCTTGTCAATGTGGAAGTGTAGGAGTATACAGTGTCACCATCTAAACAGATGAATAACCCAGTGATGCCGCACACTGCAGTCTAAAACCTGGTGAGGAGCATGAATATGCATAGTAGCCACAGGTGTTAGCATGGAGTGTGTGTTTCACGACCATCTGTTGTCTACATCTGCTGTGAACCTCTCACTTATCACTTAATACCACTATCAACAAGGCAGGTCCTACAGGCCCTAGTTTTGTCGCACCTTGACTACTGTTCAGTCGTGTGGTCAGGTGCCACAAAAAAGGACTTAAAAAAAAGAACAGGGCAGCACGGCTGGCCCTTGGATGTACACAGAGAGCTAATTTTAATAATATGCATGTCAAATCTCTCCTGGCTGAAAGTGGAGGAGAGATTGACTACATCACTACTTTTATTTATGAGAGGTATTGACATGTTGATCGAGCTGTCTGTCTAAACTACTGGCACACAGCTCAGACACCCATGCATACCCCACAAGACACCAGAGGTCTGTTTAAACTACTGGCACACAGCTCAGACACCCATGCATACCCCACAAGACATGCCACAAGAGGTCTGTTCACAGTCCCCAAGTCCAGAACAGACTATGGGAGGCACACAGTACTACATAGAGTAATGACTACATGGAACTCTATTCCACATCAAGTAACTGACACAAGCAGTAAAATTAGATTTAAAAAACAGATAAAAAACACCTTGTGGAACAGCGGGGACAGTGACACACGCACACACACACAATCTGTGAATGTATTGTAATGTTTTAAAATGGTATTGCCTTAATTTTGCTGGACCCCAGGAAGAGTATATCCATAATAAATACAAATACAATTTACAAGGTATTGTGGAAGTGACAGGAGATCACATTCAGAACTAGTGTAAATTTACTACAATCCTCTCTGTGAATCATGTTCAGAGCAAGTGTAAATATACTACCACCCTCTCTGTGAATCATGTTCAGAGCTAGTGTAAATATACTACCATCCTCTCTGTGAATCATGTTCAGAGCTAGTGTAAATATACTACCATCCTCTCTGATGATCATGGTCAGAACTAGTGTAAATATACTACCATCCTCTCTGTGAATCATGTTCAGAGCTAGTGTAAATATACTACCATCCTCTCTGTGAATCATGTTCAGAGCTAGTGTAAATATACTACTGTCCTCTCTGATGATCATGGTCAGAACTAGTGTAAATATACTACCATCCTCTCTGATGATCATGGTCAGAACTAGTGTAAATATACTACTGTCCTCTCTGAATCATGGTCAGAACTAGTGTAAATATACTACCATCCTCTCTGATGATCATGGTCAGAACTAGTGTAAATATACTACCATCCTCTCTGTGAATCATGTTCAGAGCTAGTGTAAATATACTACCATCCTCTCTGATGATCATGGTCAGAACTAGTGTAAATATACTACCATCCTCTCTGATGATCATGGTCAGAACTAGTGTAAATATACTACCATCCTCTCTGATGATCATGGTCAGAACTAGTGTAAATATACTACCATCCTCTCTGATGATCATGGTCAGAACTAGTGTAAATATACTACTGTCCTCTCTGAATCATGGTCAGAACTAGTGTAAATATACTACCATCCTCTCTGTGAATCATGGTCAGAGCTAGTGTAAATATACTACCATCCTCTCAGTGAATCATGGTCAGAGCTAGTGTAAATATACTACCATCCTCTCTGAATCGTGGTCAGAACTAGTGTAAATATACTACCATCCACTCTGATGATCATGGTCAGAACTAGTGTAAATATACTACCATCCTCTATGATGATCATGGTCAGAACTAGTGTAAATATACTACCATCCTCTCTGATGATCATGGTCAGAACTAGTGTAAATATACTACCATCCTCTCTGATGATCATGGTCAGAACTAGTGTAAATATACTACCATCCTCTCTGTGAATCATGTTCAGAGCTAGTGTAAATATACTACCATCCTCTCTGAATCAAGGTCAGAACTAGTGTAAATATACTACTGTCCTCTCTGATGATCATGGTCAGAACTAGTGTAAATATACTACCATCCTCTCTGATGATCATGGTCAGAACTAGTGTAAATATACTACCATCCTCTCTGATGATCATGGTCAGAACTAGTGTAAATATACTACCATCCTCTCTGAAGATCATGGTCAGAACTAGTGTAAATATACTACGATCCTCTCTGATGAGAATGGGAGGCAGCGCATTACATTTTTTTCTCACCTTTGCACCTCAGTAACATTGGCTCCTTTGTCAAACCTTACCCTTCCTTGAGTCAAGTGTCATCCCTCAGCCTTACAACCTCAGCACTATCTGATCAAGAGGCTGAGGATGTCCTAAAATGGATGCCACATCCATGGTAGTGCCTGTCTTTGTTTCCTACCATGCTTCCCTGTGTGTATGTGGTCTGGATTACCTGTAAGGCTGGCGAAAGATATGGAAAAAATTACCTGGGAAGTCTGTACGGTGCACTTTCTGAACTCTAGCCATCCCCTCTGAGGACAGACGAAAAATACATGTCAGACTGGAGGCAGAATGGAGGCAAAAATCCTCCAGTCTGAATCCCTCTGGAATGAAATAGAAGATGTTGTGTGAATCCCTCTGGAATGAAATAGAAGGTGTTGTGTGAATCCCTCTGGAATGAAATAGAAGGTGTTGTGTGAATCCCTCTGGAATGAAATAGAAGGTGTTGCGTGAATCCCTCTGGAATGAAATAGAAGGTGTTGCGTGAATCCCTCTGGAATGAAATAGAAGGTGTTGCGTGAATCCCTCTGGAATGAAATAGACGGTGTTGCGTGAATCCCTCTGGAATGAAATAGACGGTGTTGCGTGAATCCCTCTGGAATGAAATAGACGGTGTTGCGTGAATCCCTCTGGAATGAAATAGAGGGTGTTGCGTGAATCCCTCTGGAATGAAATAGAGGGTGTTGCGTGAATCCCTCTGGAATGAAATAGACGGTGTTGTGTGAATCCCTCTGGAATGAAACAGACGGTGTTGTGTGAATCCCTCTGGAATGAAACAGACGGTGTTGTGTGAATCCCTCTGGAATGAAACAGACGGTGTTGTGTGAATCCCTCTGGAATGAAATAGACGGTGTTGTGTGAATCCCTCTGGAATGAAATAGACGGTGTTGTGTGAATCCCTCTGGAATGAAATAGACGGTGTTGTGTGAATCCTTCTGGAATGAAACAGACGGTGTTGTGTGAATCCCTCTGGAATGAAACAAACGGTGTTGTGTGACTCCCTCTGGAATGAAATAGACGATGTTGTGTGAATCCCTCTGGAATGAAATAGACGGTGTTGTGTGAATCCCTCTGCTAGATAGTTTAACGAAATACTGTACACTGTGTTATGTGAATGAAATAGACAGTATTATGTGAATGCCTAATTTCCAGCCAATTTACTTCCACAGATGAAACCAATGGCATCGAAAGTAGTGTAGACACAATTGTTAACTAACTGCAAACAATTTTAGCTGACTAGCTTAATCATCTTGGCTAACTGTCGGGCAAAAACATTCACTTTTTACCATTAATTAGCCACTGCGAATGCATTTGCTCACAAACCCAACGGTCTCTCCAAAACAGAAAGGTGTCTATAGTCATTTTTACTTTTGGACATTCTATTACGTCTCCACATTCCAAGCATATTGGGTTGGTTTGCCACCCACAGATTTTGAAAATGTGGCAGGTTCCTGTAATGCTATCAGTGTCCACTGACAAATAGTATCCATCCTCTGTGTTACAATGGTCTCCAACAAGGTCACACAAGGTGTCTTGGTAGAATCTTTATGGTATCAAAGCAGACAAATTAAAGAAGACACCTGTACCATGTCAGATATTGAGTTGAAATGTGTTTAAGTTTGTGTTTACATCCCAATATTACACTTTATATAGAACACAGAAGATTAAATGCCTTGTTTTAGATTTTTGGGACACTGGTTGTAGAAGGAAATGAACGTTTTCAGGAAGCAGAAAAAGACATATTTATCTGGCTATTTAATTGACATGATAACAACCAACATCTCACATCTTTCCCATGACATCTTGATCTTGTCATGGAACATGTCTTTACTTGGACTGACCAGCTGGAATCTGGTTACATGACGTCTTGATCTTGTCATGGAACATGTCTTTACTTGGACTGACCAGCTGGAATCTGGTTACATGACGTCTTGATCTTGTCATGGAACATGTCTTTACTTGGACTGACCAGCTGGAATCTGGTTACATGACGTCTTGATCTTGTCATGGAACATGTCTTTACTTGGACTGACCAGTTGGAATCTGGTTACATGACGTCTTGATCTTGTCATGGAACATGTCTTTACTTGGACTGACCAGTTGGAATCTGGTTACATGACGTCTTGATCTTGTCATGGAACATGTCTTTACTTGGACTGACCAGTTAGAATTTGGTTACATGACGTCTTGATCTTGTCATGGAACATGTCTTTACTTGGACTGACCAGTTGGAATCTGGTTACATGACGTCTTGATCTTGTCGTGGAACATGTCTTTACTTGGAATGACCAGCTGGAATCTGGTTACATGACGTCTTGATCTTCTCATGGAAAATGTCTTTACTTGGACTGACCAGTTGGAATCTGGTTACATGACGTCTTCTCAACCAGAGAAACTTACAGACAATTGTGCCACTTTTGTCTGCTGGACTGTCTTTTGACCTTGACAGTTCCTCCAACATTTTCTTCTTGTTCTTAGGTTTGTTTTTGTTCCTGCTCCTGGCTCTCCTTCTCATTACTCTTCTTCTTATTTACTCTCTCCATCCAAGGTCACTCTACTTGTGGGCTTCTAGTTTCCTCCTGAAATGGATTTCGGATGTGATCAACCTCGTATCAAAATCAGCTCGCTCCTCTCCTATCTATCTACCAACATCCTGTTTTATTCATGAGCGCCAGCCAGTCTCTCTCTCTCAAGGTCTTTTTCATGAAGACCAGTCAGAGACAGACCTTAGAAACACTCACTTATTTCTTACCATCTTCCCCGCTGTGTCCAAGAGCCGTGACAACCTGTAGAGATGTCAATGGATGCTGTCAACTGTGTGTGTACAACAGTTGTATCCTTTCTATGCCAGTAAGTAGTCCTTCATAACAGTGTTTATCAGTGTGCATTGACGTCATTCACATAATACGCATTTCGTCTTTCGGGAAAATACAATATAATTCTATTTTTACCCAAAATACACACACTCTGTGAACTCCCTGCAATTCACATAATGGGTATTTACATCTGAGGTGTGGGCTCACAGTGAAACAGTTTGTCTATTTCTGAACATGTTGGAATACAGAGAATAGCGTGGTTGAGGTGTGAATCTACGGCCCCATAGCGTGAAGAACTAGTTCACCTTTGGTTTGCATTTTAGTCCTGTGTATACCTGGTGCTAACATGTGTCCATTGTCCTGATCTTGTTCACATTCAGATTGTGCCCACATTTTTAGATTGGTGTAGATGATTTATAGACGCATTGTGATCTAATTGTGATCAGATTCTCCTGACCACCTCCAGTGGTAGTCAGGCATGCATTGTATCTATATACTGTATATTACAAGGTTAAACTGATCTGGATGGTCAAATCAATTAAATCATCATTATACCGCCCTGTAATATTATTGACAGATGGCACCATTGAATTATGGCATCAATAATTATCTACAAATAAATAAAAGCATATTATTTCGAAAGAATATCTGTCAAATAATGTGCGCACAGGGAGGGACTAGGACATCTGGTAACAATACCGGACACAGTGGACTGATAAAGATACATGTTTTAATTAGGGCTGTGACGATACCAGTATCGTAATATTTCTTCAATGCCAGAAATTCAAACAGGAAACAGTCCAAACTCTTTGGTCCTTTATAAACCCAACGTATGTAGAATATTGTGCTGTAGCGGAAAATAAATCCATGTGACTCTGGAGGACAACATAATGATGTGTTTCCAACATTAGGGCTGTTCTCCTAAAGAGGTAACTTCCGCTTAGTTTAGTTTTTTGCCATGATATTAACGAGTATCATGATACTGGTATCATCCTGGCCCTAATTTGAATACCATGTCAAATCAAATGTGTATTTGTCCCATGCTTCGTAAACAACTGGTGTAGACTAACAGTGACATGCTTACTTACGGGCAGTAGCGGCGTGTGGCTAAAATCACAGGGGAAGCCAATCCAGAACGAAAGCCATATTACAACCTGCAGTACAGTATGTGTTGTGAGAATTGTGTTGTTTTTTCTGTAACCTGTTAGTTCATATGCCTTGCCACCGTGATATATAGGCCTAAGGCTGAGACAATAAGAAGACACAGTGGCAGAAAATAAATTCAACCACACTTTTGTTTTATCACAAAATCGGAGAGCAACCTCTGTCTGGTGAAATCCACAAAACATATTGCATGTAACAAACAGTTACATAACCTACAGCATGGTTAATGAAGTTAATGTTTCTGACATTTCCAGACTACTAAACAACTGTTGATTTAGAACCATGGAGAGGTACCGCAAGTCACAAAGAAAACAGGATCTGCCTCCACTATTCCAGCACCATTTCAACTTCAACATTTCAACATCTATTCACCTCTGCTTGGTCTAATACAATGATGACTAAAAGATAACAATAACAATTTAGTTCAATCTACATGAGCTAAATATGATGTGGCTGTCCATGGTACTGATTTCTGTGTGTTTGTGTGTGTGCGTGCGTGCAAGTCAAAAAAACATGTTGACTCACCCTACTTGTAGAGAAACGCCAATGCCATCCTCCTCTCTTTCATGTTTCCTAAACGGGTTATAACTCTGTCATACAGTACACGGTTTTAGTTTTTGTTGTCCTAGGCTACCTGGCTAAAATACTTGCTTGCTAGCCTAACTTCCTTTCATGGGCAACGATACGCCAGGCCAGCTAGTTAACATTAGCCCACTACATCTAGTTACATGTTGAACTTCCATCCTGTCAGGCCAGGGGCACAATGTATGAAATTATGGTTGGATCAGAATCGCCATAATAATCATTGGCCAGTACAGAGAATTAAGTAAAACCACAAGTCCAAATCTCCATCCATGGCTAATTTAGGAACGGGATGATTTTAGCTAGCTAACTAGCCACCGGAGGACATCAACACAACGAGATTCAGATTTGGCTTGTGATGTGATTGGTCTAAAGCCAAATCCAAACTGGCTACCCTTGACATGTTCTTTTGGTCTGCCAGGACCATTCACAGCTGAGCTTGCTCAGTTTAGCTCAACGCTGATTGGCTATTATATAAAAAAATTGCAATGAGTAACAATAACTTGTGTAAATTCCACAAACACTGATAGTCTTGGATCAGATCACGAAAGCCACGTGTTAGGTCAATGTGAAAATGGGGCTCTGGACTACACTGATTAGGCATACAGATTAGCCTTTGGAACATTGCATACTCCTCTATGCACCAGCAGGGCTGTGGAGGGATTTAATTCATAGTTGATGCTTTTTTTTAAATGTTTTTTTCTCCCCTTCCTGTTCCCTTATCGTGATTTATTGATCTGCCTTCCAGACGAGAGACGAGTGAGAGTATGTGGGTCAGTCAAGAGCTTATTGCTTGTAGACAATGACTCATGTATACATAGAGCTAGGGACACACACACACACACACACACACACACACACACACACTCTCTCTCTGTTGCTTGTTGTTACCAGCGTCCCTTTTTTGCCCTCACCGATCAGCCTTCGTCTGTGTGTGGGTGTATAATTACTTAGATTCAAACTAAGCCATTGGTGGCTATATCATTTCTGTACAGTGCAGTAGCCCTACAACAGAGAAAACAATGGACTTTGCCCTCATCACACGCGAGGCAGGTCCAAGAGCTGACTAGCATGCTTGTATGTGCATAATTGCAATTGTGTGTAGCCTACTCATTGCCCTGGAAAAGAGTGTCTGATAAATGACCAAAATGTAAATGTAAAGAACTTATAGCAAATAAGAATTGTCCTCTCACTGTCAAACGGACTCCAGGGGAGCAGACAGCCCTGGTCATCTAGCGGTTCAAAGCATTGGGTCACGTTGCTCATCCAATCCATGAGCTGACGAGGTGAAAAATGGGTCAATGTGCACTTGCGCAAGGGCCTTCATTCTAATTGCTTCTGTAAGTCTCTCTGGATAACTGTTTGACATGTGTTGTGCCAGTGGGAGCATAGAGTGGTTAATACATGACTGTGCTGTATTCTACTCAGACTTGGACACTAGCAGGGAGGCAATACTTTAAAGGGAGAATTCACTCAATTTTGTATTTTTTTCCATTAGTCCAGTGTTGATACAGTCAAAAACAATGTGCATGTCAGCAGTCAAGTTTTGCATCATCATGATGATGTGGCCGGTGACACTGTGCTTCTTCAAAGTCCAATATCTTGAAAACTTGATTGCTGACATGCAAAACATTTTGGGATTGTATCAACAGTGGAATATTGAAAAAAAATACATTTATCACAGTGGATGGTGGAGCATCTGAGCGAACAGTCCACTGGGAGGTCGGACCATGTAGCCTCTGCCATTTTCACGGCGTCAGTTAGCTAGCACGTTTTGGTTTGGGCCGCTGCAGTTCCCCTCCCTTCCCGGCTCTGGCTGATGCTCTTATCTCCAGCTTCCATGACCTCATGGATCATGTCCAGCTAGCCATTCATTACTGTCAGCTTTGTTGTTAGCTATTCATTAGCCTTAGCTTTATTAGCTTTGTTTCTCTGATAGGCACCACTGTCACAGTTAAACGTTTAATGATATTTGGGTTTGATCTATGACCAGGCACAGGAAATTGAGCTGATGATGGTAGCAGCTAAGAAAAGCATTCTGTTGTGTTGTTTTCAGTGGAGACGAAGGGTGATGTGGGGATGTTTTATTGTTTGTGGGCAGGGATGGGGAGAGGGGATTGATGGAGGGAGGAGAGGGAAGTGATATACCTTTACGGCAACTGACAGGAGTGGAGTTCATTTTTTGATTTAATGTTTTTCTGTTCTTTTTCTGTATCACATTGAGTCTAATGACACATATTGTGAGATACTTTCATATGAAATCACATTAGGTTACAATACATTGTTACCCCTGAAATATTCCTGATGACTTGTACGTCCAGAGTTTTTATGTCATAACACTATGCCTCGATCAGACGATTAATGGAAAATGTCAAGATGTTCTATTCAGACTGTTGCTCCTGCATCTCTGCCATTGTCTTTGCCATTTATTTGACACTGCATCTTATACCATTGACGTTTGGTGACTCGCAGGGACAGAATTTCAACGGGCTGTCTGGTTCACAGACGGTTTACAGATAGTGAAAGCCAGCTAAGCCTATGTGTCTAATCCCTAACAGAAGTGACAGTTTGTGAAGTGACCGACATGTCCTCGGGGAGCAAATGCTATGGAACGAAACTCACACTCCCTCACTTGTCCTCATCTTGCCAGCTGGCCCCAAGGGCACCAACACAGAATCTCCACCTCAGTGCTCTTCAGTCATCTTATGCTCCACTGTGTCCCAGCCAAAAATACTTTAATGCTACAGAAAGAGAATAAAGTACACTGTGCCCCAGCCAACAAGACTATAATGTTACAGAAAGAGAATAAAGTACACTGTGTCCCAGCCAACAAGACTATAATGTTACAGAAAGAGAATAAAGTACACTGTGCCCCAGCCAACAAGACTATAATGTTACAGAAAGAGAATAAAGTACACTGTGCCCAAGCCAACAAGACTGTAATGCTACAGAAAGAGAATAAAGTACACTGTGCCCCAGCCAACAAGACTATAATGCTACAGAAAGAGAATAAAGTACACTGTGTCCCAGCCAACAAGACAATAATGTTACAGAAAGAGAATAAAGTACACTGTGCCCAAGCCAACAAGACTGTAATGCTACAGAAAGAGAATAAAGTACACTGTGCCCCAGCCAACAAGACTATAATGCTACAGAAAGAGAATAAAGTACACTGTGTCCCAGCCAACAAGACTATAATGTTACAGAAAGAGAATAAAGTACACTGTGCCTCAGCCAACAAGACTATAATGTTACAGAAAGAGAATAAAGTACACTGTGCCCCAGCCAACAAGACTATAATGTTACAGAAAGAGAATAAAGTACACTGTGCCCCAGCCAACAAGACTATAATGCTACAGAAAGAGAATAAAGTACACTGTGTCCCAGCCAACAAGACTAAAATGTTACAGAAAGAGAATAAAGTACACTGTGTCGCAGCCAACAAGACTATAATGCTACAGAAAGAGAATAAAGTACACTGTGCCTCAGCCAACAAGACTATAATGCTACAGAAAGAGAATAAAGTACACTGTGCCCAAGCCAACAAGACTGTAATGTTACAGAAAGAGAATAAAGTACACTGTGTCCCAGCCAACAAGACTATAATGCTACAGAAAGAGAATAAAGTACACTGTGCCTCAGCCAACAAGACTATAATGTTACAGAAAGAGAATAAAGTACACTGTGCCTCAGCCAACAAGACTATAATGCTACAGAAAGAGAATAAAGTACACTGTGCCTCAGCCAACAAGACTATAATGCTACAGAAAGAGAATAAAGTACACTGTGCCTCAGCCAACAAGACTATAATGCTACAGAAAGAGAATAAAGTACACTGTGCCTCAGCCAACAAGACTATAATGCTACAGAAAGAGAATAAAGTACACTGTGCCTCAGCCAACAAGACTATAATGCTACAGAAAGAGAATGAAGTACACTGTGTCCCCGCCAACAAGACTATAATGCTACAGAAAGAGAATAAAGTACACTGTGTCCCAGCCAACAAGACTATAATGCTACAGAAAGAGAATGAAGTACACTGTTTCCCAGCCAACAAGACTAAAATGTTACAGAAAGAGAATAAAGTACATTCTGTAAAGATCTGGTAGTGAAGAAAAGGGACTTAGAAAAAGCTACAAAACAATATCAGTTGGTGACTCCACCCCAAAAAGGGATTGGCATAATTCTATTTCCCTACTTCTAAATAATTGTTTCCCAACTCCGGTCCTCGAGTACCTCCGACAGCACACATTTTTGTTGTAGCCCCAGACAGAAAACACCTGATTCAACTTGTTAAGAGCTTGATGATTAGTTAATAATTAGAATCTGTTGTTCTTTGCCATAAAATGCTGTACTGTTTCGAGTGCTCAAGTACCGGAGATTTTTATATCTCATATTCAGCTTAGTACACAATGCCACACACAGCAAAGCTGGGCTGCTTCATGAAAGTGGAGGAGAGGAGGAGTGTATAGTGTGGAGAGACTCTTAGAGGGTCTTTAAGCCTGCGCTCTATTGTGCAAAATTAAAATGTGCGATGGCGGAGCTAGACGAGAGACAATGATTGATTTAATCAGCCTCTGATCTCCCCCACTTCCTCATCTGGCCCAGCACCACTCGAATACAAACCAGGAATGCACTGTCCTCACCTTCCCATTAATGCAATTGTGTTGGCACTCTCCACAGATAATGACTTCATGATGAAGCATCGTGGAGAGCTGGTGAAGGACTGGGTTATTCTCTTCAAAATGTTCCCCTCAAAATGTCTACCAACTGTGCCTGGCTGGCTGGCTGTCATTGGCTGTCTGGCTGTCATTGGCTGTCTGGCTGTCATTGGCTGTCTGGCTGCCTGGTTGGCTGGCTGTCATTGGCTGTCTGACTGGATGGCTGGCATTGGCTGGCATTGGCTGTCACGCTGGCTGGCTGGCATTGGCTGTCTGGCTGGATGGCTGGCATTGGCTGTCTGACTGGATGGCTGGCATTGGCTGGCATTGGCTGTCACGCTGGCTGGCTGGCATTGGCTGTCTGGCTGTCATTGGCTGTCTGGCTGCCTGGTTGGCTGGCTGTCATTGGCTGTCTGACTGGATGGCTGGCATTGGCTGGCATTGGCTGTCACGCTGGCTGGCTGGCATTGGCTGTCTGGCGTTGGCTCTCTGTTCCTGCTCTTTATTAGAGTGTGTGTGGGGGGGTATATACTAAATAAGTATAATACATGCCATCTTCAGACTATGGTACAATATACGTAGACATTTTATCACTAGATCCCAGATCAGTTTGTGCTTTACAGACCATTGGTCATTGTCAACAAAGGTCATCAATGTTTGTATTTGCTTCTATATCTTCTTCCAGTTCATACAAACATTCTTCCATGTCATTTCATTGTAACATGAGCTCTTGGGTGGCCTGTGTGTAATTCATCTAATTATTTTTCATTATTTGTAATGAACTTAGCCAGCAGCATACCACCCTACAGTCTCTGAAGCTAAGCAGGGTTAGTCCTGGTTGGTCCCTGGATGGAAGACCGATGCTGCTGGAAGTGGTGTCGGAGGGCCAGTATGAGGCACTCTTTCCTCTGGTAAAAAACAAAAAAAACATTGCCCCAGGGAAGTGATTGGGGACATTTCCCTGTGTAGGGTGTAGTATTTTGGATGGGACTTTAAACGGGTGTCCACTCTGTGGTCACTAAAGATCCCATGACACTTATTGGAAGAGTAGAGGTGTTAACCCCGGTGTCCTGGCTACATTCCTAGTCTGACCATCATGGCCACCTAATCATCCCCAGCTTCCACTCGGCTCATTCTTCTCCCTTGTAACTATTCCCCAGGTTGTTGCTATAAATGAGAATGTGTTCTCAGTCAACTTATCTGGTAAAATAAGGGTTGAATATAAAAAGAAGACATAGGCATGTTGTACCTATTTTCTTCAAGAGTTTGAGCCATTGTTCAGTCTTACAAACATCCAAACTTTTCTGTGTATTCTTCAGCACCAAGTTTTGTGAGTAATCTAAAGACGAGGACATAGTGCTCAACAGTCACTTGTAATTGCTCGCTGTTTGACCAAACAAGTGTCAAGTTCAAGTTAAATATCAATAGACCCCGCCCCCCAAAGCATCATTTCATTTTTAGAACCATGTGTGGTCTGACGTCATCACTGGGGTTCATTTCTCACTGCAACTGTCTGCAACAATTTTGAAAGCTATCACCACAGACCTAGTAACACTGACAGTCCCAGAACATCACCAGTATGGCTGTGTTAGCTGGTAGCTCTCACCACAGACCTAGTAACACTGACAGTCCCAGAACATCACCAGTATGGCTGTGTTAGCTGGTAGCTCTCACCACAGACCTAGTAACACTGACAGTCCCAGAACATCACCAGTATGGCTGTGTTAGCTGGTAGCTATCACCACAGATCTAGTAACACTGACAGTCCCAGAACATCACCAGTATGGCTGTGTTAGCTGGTAGCTATCACCACAGACCTAGTAACACTGACAGTCCCAGAACATCACCAGTATGCGGAAGCAGCATACTCTCATATCTCAACAAGGGGAACAAGAGAGACTACTTGAATGTAGAGGACAACTTGACCAAGAACAGCAATTATGACAAACGAACCAAAATGAGAACAACAGCCCCAAATGTCTTCTCTAAGGTTAATGACAATACAGCCGTTTGGTCTAATCGTCTAATGCCAACCAAGGCAGAATGATTCTGCCGTGTAGAAAAGTCAAAGCATTAGCCCCCAGCTACTGATTGGATTTAATTCAGACAGACTTTCTAATTAGGGAACCACTGTATAAATAGCTGGGACGACATCATCATGGAACTTGTTTAGTTCCATTCTATTTTAGTTATTTTCTTGAGAACCAAGACTGAGGGAACATTGCATGTTTATTGAGCCTGAGGGAACATTGGCTGCTGATTGGGCCTGCCAGGGTATTCTCAGAGCAAGAAGAGGGTAAATGTCCTTGTGTGGCTTCAGACTTTTACCACAGTCATTTAGCAGACAAGTTTATCCAAAGTGACTAACAGAACTATGAACATTGACACATATATAGTACCATATATAGTAAGTGTCAACTGAACCCACGACCCTGTTGTTGCCAGCAGCATGCTCAAACCCACTGATCCATAGTGTCTAGGACATGGAAGGAATCGAGATAGGAGCTCTCCTAGAAGGCCACGTCAATATGTCCCCGGGTCGTCACTGATTATCTGGACTAATTACGATTTCGCAGGTGTGCACATCTTTCAGATTTCATATCTCTCCCTCCAGAACCTAATTGGGTAGCTGGCAGAATTTTGTTCTGGATTGTCAAGATTATTAACCAATGAAAACCTTACATTCCCTTGGCAATAAGATAAGCTCATACACTTGAAGGTGAACTGTCAAAAAGGACCTAAATGTAATCTTTATCAGTTCTTTAGTAACGTCATCTTTTGAAGGAGAAGTTTTAAGGCACCCAAAATCTATTTTGTGATTTGAAGTGGGATAAGAGGGATATTCGAGTGTTAAATCATAGTCAATGTTACCTTTAGATCCTATACTGAAGGACAGACTACCCTATACCAAGAACATTCATGAAAGTAGTAGTGCCAGTAAGCACCAACTAAAATAGCAATAGTGATGAAACAGTTTAAAGATACTGTACGTTGGTTCAATTATGAAAAGCCCAAAGTTTATTTAAGATTCCAGTAACACAAACTCATTCCAAAACATTAACTCGTTAATCCCGTACTCCCAACCACATTACCTGTGAGTCTACATTAAGCCGTCCATATTGATACATACAGCTGAATTAAATTCATCTGTAGACTATACAGAGGGGAATTGACCTTCTGATCGTCCCTGTTACATCAAACCCCAAATGGCAGTTTCATCATTAAAATCATAACAAAAGAAAATCACCAAGCAACCAGCTTCCTAAGTGATATTTTAGTCTGTGCCCCAACTGTCACCTATTCCCTATGTAGTTAACTACTCCTGAACAGTTCCCTATAGGTCCTGGTCAAAAGTAGTGCACTAAATATGTATTAGGGTGCCATATGGGCCACAGATTTACTCTCTATTCTCTCTGCCAGTGTTGGTCCTTTCTACAGGCGTCTGTCAACCATGTAATTACCTGACAAACTGGCAAGTCAAATGTCACAGCCACAATAGGACAGTAAATAAAGGCAGCCCATTAAAAATGTAACACTTGTCATTAGCTTCCAATAAATACCACGGGCCTGACTGTGTAACCTTCTCCCTGTGGACTGTCATGGTGCTTTTCCACTGCAGGGCAGTGCCGTGCCATGATTATCATGGCCCCTATTTAATTTCCAGTTGCCCGCGGCACGCTTGATTCCTGGAACCAAGCGGGATATCCAGCCTCGTTTGATATCTGGTACTGACCTTGAACCGAGTAGGCCGGTGGGTGGGGTTACAAATAGCCGTACTCAATGATTGGTATCACGCAAAGATGTCACAGTGCTGTGTATGTTGTTAATACTCATGCACAAGTCACTGGCTCCATTTTTAAAAGAGAAGGTCTATCTGACTACGAACGGTAAAGCTACACTAACAAATACCTCTAAAGATAATGGAAGCAACAAATTGGTCAGTTGGAGACGTCCAAGCTCTTTTAAACATCTGGGCAGACTCCAGCATCCAGAGGCAACTGGTTCTTCCACCAGGAATGAAAAGGTCTTCAAAAACATATTGAATAAGTTAACCTATAAAACAGTCGACACTGTGCTTGGATGCAACCAGTGACGTCTAGTGGGGAGACGCTGGATTGGACATCACTGACAGCATTATTTGAAGCCATGATAATAATGAGCAGCGATGATCTGCATGGTAATACATCACTTTTAGCCAAATGACTATCTAGCAAGCTACCAATGTCTTTAGCGTAGCTAGCTGTAGCGTGTGAGTGTGAGCACTGCCCAAGACGTGAACTGATAACATGTTATATAAACATCCTTGGAAGCACAACACCGTGGACATAGATACATGTTTGACTAAGTATTCGACTTTACATGATTCAAAACAAACATACTTATACTTTTCAAAGGACATTCCTGAACCTGTGGCATCAGAGGAAGCTGTGTGCTGTGGTATCAGAGGAAGCTGTGTGCTGTGGCATCAGAGGAAGCTGTGTGCTCGAGGAAGCTGTGTGCTGTGTGTTCAGAGGAAGCTGTGTGCTCGAACGGTGAAGCCACAACCTCAGAGACCTGCACCCCCAGACATCCAGGGTCCATCGAAACAATCAATGCTACTGCAACCTCTGAGACCTGCACCCTCAGACACCCAGGGTCCATCGAAACAATCAATGCTACTGCAACCTCTGAGACCTGCACCCTCAGACACCCAGGGTCCATCTAAAAAATCAATGATACTGCAACCTCTGAGACCTGCACCCTCAGACACCCAGGGTCCATCTAAAAAATCAATGATACTGCAACCGCTGAGACCTGCACCCCCAGACACCCAGGGTCCATCTAAACAATCAATGCTACTGCAACCGCTGAGACCTGCACCCCCAGACACCCAGGGTCCATCTAAACAATCAATGCTACTGCAACCGCTGAGACCTGCACCCCCAGACACCCAGGGTCCATCGAAACAATCAATGCTACTGCAACCGCTGAGACCTGCACCCCCAGACACCCAGGGTCCATCTAAACAATCAATGCTACTGCAACCGCTGAGACCTGCACCCCCAGACACCCAGGGTCCATCTAAACAATCAATGCTACTGCAACCGCTGAGACCTGCACCCCCAGACAGCCAGGGTCCATCGAAACAATCAATGCTACTGCAACCGCTGAGACCTGCACCCCCAGACACCCAGGGTCCATCGAAACAATCAATGATACTGCAACTGCTGAGACCTGCACCCCCAGACACCCAGGGTCCATCTAAACAATCAATGCTACTGCAACCGCTGAGACCTGCACCCCCAGACACCCAGGGTCCATCAAAACAATCAATGCTACTGCAACCGCTGAGACCTGCACCCCCAGACACCCAGGGTCCATCTAAACAATCAATACTACTGCAACCGCTGAGACCTGCACCCCCAGACACCCAGGGTCCATCGAAACAATCAATGATACTGCAACCGCTGAGACCTGCACCCCGATGCGCCAAGGGTCCGTTCTCGTTTGGTAAACAGTTCAACGTCAATTGATTGCCATGTTCACTTTTTTCACCCTAATCACACAATTTAGCTGTCTTCAACAGAGGTGGGCAATTTCATTCACAGAGGGCTTTTGTCATGGCAGGGTTATGTTCCTAAACATTATTCAAGGAGACAGTCTGGATACAGGAATCTATATATAAAACTCACACTTCAATTAATTATATTATGACCCAAGACCTTATATTATTTGCATCATTTGTGTATCTGGTTGGTTGATCTGGTTGGCCTCACACTGGCCTTTGTGGATAAGATTTAATCAATTTGATGAGACAATACACGGTTGGAGAACAAAAATGCACTCACACTGGCTGCCCTCAGGTTAACTTTGGTGTCTGTACCTTATTATTCCTGGAGGAAATTAATGAGGGAGACCGAGGCCACATACCTGGAGACACTAAGCCCAGCATCATTAGCAGCATCATCACCTCAATCAGCTGTGTGAAGACGAGGCAGCAGCCAGGGCAGCAGCCGGGACAGCAGCCAGGGCAGCAGCCGGGACAGCCAGGGTGACTGAGATGGTCCAGACCGCCTCGTTTAACATCAGCTCCATAGCTGTATTTGGACAGTTTGTCCAGGCCATAAAAGGACGTCAGACAGCAGCAGCAGACATGTCACTAGACTGAAATAAACTGGCTGAAGTTCTATGTTGTTATTTTTATTCAGTTCATAGTGCACTACACCAAAAGCATTGTGAATGTGTCTTTCAATGTGTCTTGACTTTTCTTTGAGTACCATTAAACAATGAAAAGAATGTAGAATTTTTAGCAATAAACTTCTGAAACATTTTTAATTGTGTTTGATTTTAAAATAAGAAAATAAAGACCAGGCATACTATGATATTGACACACTTTTATTAAACAATCAAACATTGGTAAAAAATAAAAAGTACAATTATGTTTTTATTTTTATTTAACTAGGCAAGTCAGTTATGAACAAATTCTTATTGACAATGACAGCCTACCAAAAGGCAAAAGGACTCCTGCGGGGACAGGGGCCAGGGTTTATTAAAAAAAATATATAAATATAGGACAAAACACACATCATGACAAGAGAGACTACACAACACTGCATAAAGAGAGACCTAAGATAACAACATAACAAGGTAGTGTCACGAACCGGCTCAAAGCCCGTAACAAAAGGGAGACCACGTGGAGAAAAAGAGTAACAAAATATATATTTATTAACTAAAATAACTAAGTGCAATTAACAATGGTGTGTGTAATCAGTAATGTAAGTGAGTGCTTTGGCATGCATGAATGTGATAACGCAGTGTGTTAAAAGGTGTTAAAGCAAACAACCAAAAAAGTCACAAGAAACCACAACAAAATCTATAAAGGTGTCTGCATGGAGAGAGTCTCCTCCATGAACGGGGAAGTGGTGCATTTATCCTGGAAGACACCGGGCCCAGGTGTTTCCCATGTATCTGATGACCCTCCCAACTCCGCCCACCGACATCCTAATAAGGAAACAAGAGCAAAGAGAGAATACGGCAGACAGAGTGGGAGGGTCGTCACAGTAGCAACACATGACAACACAGTATGGTAGCAACACAACATGACAACAACATAGCATGGCAGCAACACAGCATGGTAGCAACACAACATAACAACAACATTGTAGCAACACAACATGGTAGTAGCACAAAACATGGTACAAACATTATTGGGCACAGACAACAGCACAAAGGGCAAGAAGGTAGAGACAACAATACATCACACAAAGCAGCCACAACTGTCAGTAAGAGTGTTCATGATTGAGTCTTTGAATGAAGAGATTGAGATTAAACTGTCCAGTTTGAGTGTTCGTTGCAGCACGTTCCAGTCGCAAGCTGCAGCGAACTAAAACGAGGACCAGGGATGTGTGTGCTTTGGGGACCTTTAACAGAATGTGACTGGCAGAACAGATGTCGTATGTGGAGGATGATGGCTGCAGTAGATATCTCAGACAGGGGGGAGTGAAGCCTAAGAGAGTTTTATAAATAAGCATCAACCAGTGGGTCTTGTGACGGGTATACAGAGATGACCAGTTTACAGAGGAGTATAGAGTGCAGTGATGTGTCCTATAAGGAGCATTGGTGGCAAATCTGATAGCGGAATGGTAAAGAACGTCTAGCCGCTCGAGAGCACTCTTACCTGCCGATCTATAAATTATGTCTCCATAATCTAGCATGGGTAGGATGGTCATCTGAATCAGGGTTAGTTTGGCAGCTGGGGTGAAAGAGGAGCAATTATGATAGTGGAAACCAAGTCTAGATTTAACTTTAGCCTGCAGCTTTGATATGTGCTGAGAGGACAGTGTACCATCTAGCCATACTCCCAAGTACTTGCATGAGGTGACTACCTCAAGCTCTAAATCCTCAGGTAGTAATAATAAGTAATAATGGTAGTTATCACACCTGTGGGGAGAGGGGCATTCTTCTTACCAAACGACTTGACCTTTGTTTTGGAGGTTTTCAGAACAAGGTTAAGGGTAGAGAAAGCTTGTTGGACAGTAGAGTGTAGTAGAGTATTCACAGGAGGGTAAAAAAGCTAAATGCATCAGAACATAGGTCTAAAGGTCAAGTGAACATAAGGGTGTTAATAGTAGTACTGTATTGATCCCCAGGGGTACATTCATGTGATAGGGGGTACAGTAACAATAAAAGGGAGAGAACCACAGCTAAGGGACCAGGGCCTGGTTTCCCAAAAGCATGTTAAGGTTAACTTCATCTTAGAACAATGGGATTCTATGGTTCTAATGGCGAACTTAGACTTCAGATGCTTTTTGGAAACCAGGCCCAGGCTTGCTAATAGTTCTGTTGTTGGTCCAGGCGCATTGTTGTCCAAAGGGTGTTGGTGGAGCTGGGTGTCTGTGAGAGGAGCGAGAACATCACAGAGAAAGAAAAAAGAGACAATCCATTAATAATCATTGTGTTTATTTGCCTAGTGGTCATTTTCTCTTTATTTTGCCTACCTACACACCAGAGAGAACCAGCCTTCATGTTAGCAACAAATAGCAATTCTGTGTAATCCACTCTGATGTACCAGGCTGTTAAAGAGTTTCAGGAGTCCATCACCGCTGTGTTTGCATCAGCCCCCATCGTCTCCGGAAGAGGCACTACAGGCTGCTGATATGCTGCAGTCCCTGTGCAGTATACAACACGCAAGAGTCATCCGTTTAACAAAATCAACACTGCAGTCATTTGAGCTTCGTAAGGCAGCGCCACCTTCCATTCAGCCTGCCAGTATCTGTAAAGGATTCACCAGCACCACACAGCTGTAGTACCAACTCCAGAGAGGTGTGCCGCATGGCGCTATTCTGAATTTGTGGCCAGCTTCCACAAGGCTATGGCAATTCGCTTTCAGAGAGGGACTGAAAGGTGGAACATTGTGTCCTGTCTCTCCGTAACAGGACTCTGTTGCCTGTTGCAGAGGAACTGGAAAGTCTCTTCCGACATGGTAGTTAGTAGTTAGTTAGTGGTCCATTAGGTCTCTCTGTAAATTGTGAAATACAGTTTTCCCTCCACTCAGTTTACTTGCACCGTGTCCAGACAGTGGGTGCAGACAGTGGGTCCAGACTACGGTTGAATGGCAGGCATCCGGTTACCGAAATGTACCGCCCAAAACCATGCCCTTTTCCCGGGATAAATAACAGCGAGAAACCTGTAAATTATAATAAATTATTTATATCAACAGCATCATGTGAAATGGAACTGTTCAATGATATGCAATGTCTAAATCTTGCATCTCTAAGGTCTCCTCTCTGCTGTCTGCAAGATCAATCATTAATGCGCATGTTGGGGACAGGCAGCCCATCTCAGTATGGAGTGCAGTTCACAATGCATCCCATCATGGTAATTTTTTTCTGGTGACAGGTAGGACTACATTTGCTGCAGCATAGCCTATGATACAGTAATATAAGGACCGAATACATCTCCATCTGGCTTGAGAGGGTCACCTGATTTTTTTGTTGTAACGATTTTTATTGCAGCTGCAGAGTTATAAAACAGCCTTTCACTCCAATATATTGCAGTCCAAAATAGATAAACAAAAGTCTGGACACACCTACTCATTCAAGGGTTTTTCTTTATTTGTATTATTTTCTACATTGTAGAATAATAGTGAAGACATCAAAACTATGAACTAACACACATGGAATTATGTAGTAACTCAAAAAGTGTTAAACAAATCAAAATAAGTAGCCACACTTTGCCTTGATGACAGCTCTGCACATTCTTGGCATTCTCTCAACCAGCTTCATGAGGTAGTCACCCAGAATGCATTCCATTTAACAGGTGTGCCTTGTTAATTTGTGGAATTGTTTTTATTTGTAATGCATTTGAGCCAATCAGTTGTGTTGTGACAAGGTAGGGGTGGTATACAGAAGATAGCCCTATTTGGTAGAAGACCAGTTCAA
>NC_074698.1:32856878-32861878 GCF_029448725.1 Salvelinus fontinalis | reverse complement strand
GAGAGAGAGAGACTGAGAGAGAGAGAGAGAGACTGAGAGAGAGAGAGACTGAGAGAGAGAGAGACTGAGAGAGAGAGAGACTGAGAGAGAGAGAGACCGAGAGAGACCGAGAGAGACAGAGAGAGACAGAGAGATGTCCTAGCCTACCTCTTCAGGTAATAAATTCAATGCAGTATTAGAGTCCACCTGTGGTAAATTCAATTCATTGGACATGATTTGGAAAGGCACCCCTAAGGTCCCACAGTTGACAGTGCATGTCTGAGCAAAAACCAAGCCGTGAAGTCAAAGGAATTGTCCGTAGAGCTCCGAGACAGGATTGTGTTGAGGCACAGATCTGGGGAAGGGTACCAAAACATTTCTGCAGCATTGAAGGTCCCCAAGAACACAGTGACCTCCATCATTCTTAAATAGAAGAAGTTTGGAACCACCAACCACCTTGTACAGGGAGGTGACCAAGAACTGGATGGTCACTCTGACAGAACTCCAGAGCTCCTCTGTGGAGATGGGAGAACCTTTCAGAAGGACAACCATCTCTGCAGCACTCCACCAATCAGGCCTTTATGGTAGAGCGGCCAGGCAGAAGCCACTCCTCAGTAAAAGGCACATCAGAGCCCACTTGGAGTTTACGACATATCTGGACGCTTGGCATTCAGGCTAAAATTACTCTTGCAGTATTATATGATGACAGCTAGCTATTACACTTGCAATAAGGTGCTATCATGCAATTTTAATCTTGCAGTATGTTGTGTTTGATGTGACATTAGGCCTAGGTATGTACAATGTATATCTATCCCAAAGACAGATACACATTATGGAGTAGCTAGCTAGCTAAATAGACATATTGTACTATCACACACAGCATCCTACAGAGTAATACCATATTGCAGGACTGCACCTTATTGCAAGCAACTGTGATAGCTGTCCTCAATTTAAATAAGTTTAGAAAAATTCACAAAGACAGACAGCTAGCTACACAACAGCTAGCTAGCTAAACAGATACACATAACTCTCTTGAGAGTTTATTTCGACACATAAGCTGGTCTTTCAACTGGCTGAAGCGATCCTCTCCTCGCATGACGATACATTGTGTATTTCTCTGTCTCTTTTCAACTGTCTCCTCTATTCTATTCTGTCTCTGTTGCTGCCCACAAACAAAAATGAAAAGGATGGCACTAAATAGCCCGTCTAACTCTACCAGTATTGCTCCCCCCACTAGCAGTTCTTCCTGCAAATTAACCGTAGTCCTGTTTCCAGTTCCACGGCAAATTTAAAACAAGCCAGAACCAACCAGTCTTTGTGCTGGTTCCGGCACGGCTCGGCACGGCTCGGCACAGTGGAATTGCGCCATTAGATGAACGGTTGGCTTCGACACACGCACACACACACACACACAAACGCACACACACACACACACACACACGCACGCACGCACGCACGCACGCACGCACGCACGCACGCACGCACGCACGCACGCACGCACGCACGCACGCACGCACGCACGCACGCACGCACACACACACACACACACACACACACACACACACACACACACACACACACACACACACACACACACACACACACACACACACACACACACACACTATCTGGATAGTCTGGATTTTCCATCTGTAGATGATCTACATGGTCATATGACCTGTGAATTAAGGTACTTACTGCACAGTGAGTGCATGCTTTATAGAACACGTGTGATCTCTTGAATTGAAGCCATAACCTTGGCATTGTTCACACCATGCTCTATCTAAATGCCCCACACAGGACCACCAGCATCAAGCAACGGAGAGATGATTGCACTCCTAATTGCATCTTTAAAGGCAAGTTGCCCTGTGAATACAGTACTTCCTCAAACAGCCCATTGAATCAATCCACTTCAGTAAAGCAGCCTTCTCCTCATTGATCAATTGATCCAACACTCAATTGATCCACCCAACTCCCAAAGCAGTCAAATCCCCCCTATAATGCAATTATGTATGACGGATGTACTTACTTCATTAATAGTGACACAAATCAAGCTGTGATTACAACACAGAAAATAGACCCAGCCTTACACAGCATACAGTCAGCAAAACACCTAAATCATCTGTGCCATTTGTGTGTTTAGAATTATGGTTACATGCAACAAATATCTATATTATAAGTTGGTTGTGTAAATCAGTGTGTGTGTGTGTGTGTGTGTTTGTGTGTGTGTGTGTGTGTGTGTGTGTGTGTGTGTGTGTGTGTGTGTGTGTGTGTGTGTGTGTGTGTGTGTGTGTGTGTGTGTGAGTGCGTGTGCGTGCGTGCGTGCGTGCGTGTGGGTAATAAAACTTTATTTGGATAGTTCATCTGTAATTGCTCTGTAGACTATCTACAAACTATCAGTAACATTTCAACTATCTACCCACTCTAACCCTAACCTTAACCTAATCCTAAACTTCACCCTTACCGTACCTTAATTCTAAACCTAACCCTTACCGTAACCTTTATTCTAAACCTAATCCTAACTCTAACCTTTATTCTAAACCTAACCCTAACCGTACCTTTATTCTAAACCTAACCCTAACCCTAACCTTTATTCTAAACCTAACCCTAACCTTTATTCTAAACCTAAACCTAACCCTAACCCTAACCTTTATTCTAAACTTAACCCTTACCGTAACCTTTATTCTAAACCTAACCCTAACCCTAACCTTTATTCTAAACTTAACCCTTACCCTAACCTTTATTCTAAACTTAACCCTTACCCTAACCTTTATTCTAAACTTAACCCTAACCGTAACCTTTATTCTAAACCTATGTTACGAGTCCCGCCGAGGATGGTGCCTCTTCCCGTTCGGGCGGCGCTCGGTGGTCGTCGTCTCCGGTCTACTAGCTGCCACCGATCCCCTTTTCTGTTATCCTTTTAGTTTGTCTAATTTGTTTCACCTGTTGTGTGTTTAGATTAGGGGTTATTTAAACCCAGTTTGCCCGCTCCCTTTTGTGCGGGCTTGTTTTTCTGTTTCGTGTTTGTGGTGTGTATTTTGTGTATTTTGTTATTCTATTGACTTTGGACATTTCTCTTTACGCGCCCAGTGTTTAGTGTGGCGTCACCGGTTTGTAGGTGATTACGTTAAGGAAATAAAATTCCACTTTTTGAAAGAGATTCCTGCTCTCTGCACCTGACTCTTGTTTCCACCACTGGAATTGTTACAACCTAACCCTAACCCTAACCTTTATTCTAAACCTAACCCTTACCCTAACCTTTATTCTAAACCTAACCCTAACCCTAACCTTTATTCTAAACCTAACCCTAACCCTAACCTTTATTCTAAACTTAACCCTTACCGTAACCTTTATTCTAAACTTAACCCTTACCCTAACCTTTATTCTAAACTTAACCCTTACCCTAACCTTTATTCTAAACTTAACCCTTACCCTAACCTTTATTCTAAACTTAACCCTTACCCTAACCTTTATTCTAAACCTAACCCTAACCGTAACCTTTATTCTAAACCTAACCCTAACCGTAACCTTTATTCTAAACCTAACCCTTACCCTAACCTTTATTCTAAACCTAACCCTAACCGTAACCTTTATTCTAAACCTAACCCTTACCGTAACCTTTATTCTAAACCTAACCCTAACCCTAACCTTTATTCTAAACCTAACCCTTACCGTAACCTTTATTCTAAACCTAACCCTTACCGTAACCTTTATTCTAAACCTAACCCTAACCCTAACCTTTATTCTAAACCTAACCCTAACCTTTATTCTAAACCTAACCCTAACCTTTATTCTAAACCTAACCCTAACCGTAACCTTTATTCTAAACCTAACCGTAACCTTTATTCTAAACCTAACCCTAACCTTTATTCTAAACCTAACCCTAACCTTTATTCTAAACCTAACCCTAACCTTTATTCTAAACCTAACCCTAACCTTTATTCTAACCCTAACCCTTACCGTAACCTTTATTCTAACCCTAACCCTAACCTTTATTCTAAACCTAACCCTAACCGTAACCTTTATTCTAAACCTAACTCTTACCGTAACCTTTATTCTAAACCTAACCCTAACCGTAACCTTTAATCTAAACCGAACCCTAACCTTTATTCTAACCCTAACCCTAACCTTAGCAAGTACAGCTCTGAGTACAGCTCTTGATCTTCCCCTCAGTCTTCTTCCACCATGCATACGTACTCCTCTCCCTCTCCCAGCCACTCTTCTTCCTCTGTCAGCCACTTCTCTATCTCTGGCTGGGTCCATGTTTACATTACAGTACAGCATTATTCCTAAGATGTCCCCTTTTGTATAGATGGTAACGAAATTGAAAGACTAACACCTGGGTAGGTGTTCAGCTACAATGGGAATCAGCTGTGGTTGGTCTAATTGTTTTGATAGTATTTCATTTTTTAGATTTGGCAAATATTTCAGTACGGTATTACTTAAGAATTGTAGCAAATTGCTGTCTTATTAAATGTTGTGTTATGTTAGGTTTTGAACCTAAGTTTAACAGTTTTGAAAAGAGTATCTAAACATGTGCAAATTGGCCTGTAGGTACATAGAGTGTTGGTGGTGGTTGTGTCTGAGTGAGAAAAGAATGAATGAAATTGGAAGATGTAGTCATTGAATGCGTTTTGTGCCAAAGCAATGAAAAATGATCCACAGTTTAGCCCACATAGACTATGATTGTGTTCACTGTGTGAAGAGTTTTGAAAAAGTGACCTACGCATTGAGAAATGGGTCCTAGCGACTGTAAGAAACTGTGATATTATTATTACTAGATGGAATATCCAGACAAGGTGTTCTTGTGAAACAAAAGTATTGTGAAAATCACATCTTGTGAGGTTTTATGCAGAGAGAGAGAGAGAGAGAGAGATAGAGAGAGAGAGAGACAGAGAGACAGAGAGACAGAGAGACAGAGAGACAGACAGAACGGTCTCTGGTTTGAATCCCCGAGCCATCTAGGAGAAGAATCTTACACTATGCCCTTGAGCAAGGCACCTAACTCTAATTGCTCCTGT